>NW_004797282.1:2965576-2967539 GCF_000002075.1 Aplysia californica | reverse complement strand
AATAAATAAATAAAACCGAAAGTTAATATATATTGGTCGTCTCTATCCAACATTCCCGTGCTACAGTTCGACTCGACCTAATCTGATCCGCTGCCGCCAATTCGAGACAGGGTTGTCACTGGACCTGTGTGAGTGTTGGCAGTGCAGGTACGTTTACATTTATTTATAAATATATATTACTCTTACTTTTCTGGCCCATTTCAGCCTCAGGGTTAATCAGTCCCAGCGGTGGGGCGCCAAAAGCGGTGTAAATCAAGGACGGGATCAACTTTTTTGTCAGGAGCACGATAGTGATCAAGCTACGCGCTTGGCAAAGAGCCACATAGTCTATTTAGTGACGGCGAGAAAAGATAGTTTAACGTTTTGCACACGAGTGTGACTGCAAACGCGGTGAAGGGAGGACACCCAGAGAGAGAGAGAAAGAGAGAGAGATGGAGAGAGAGAGAGAGAGAGAGAGAGAAAGAGAGAGAGAGAGAGAGGAGTATATGAAATACGAATACGGTATAATGTTTATTGAAATTAAGATTTTTTAAAAATCCGATTTGGTGTTCATTAAACAAAATCCCCCAAACCCACCTAACATTAATACATGTACAAAAACAAACAAACAAACAAGTAAACAAAACTAAAAGACGTGCTACTTGGAATCAAAATACAATTATTTCCTTTCCAGCTCTTATTTGCAAGGACATCCATCTTCTATAAGAGCAAACGTAATTTCAGCGCTGTGATCAAGTTTCAAACAGTTATTTACATTGTACGCTTTCTAATGTGTTCACTTTGTATGTTTTTGCCCTTCCAACGACAGCAAAATCATCAGTGTGCAACTCGGCATTTTAATTCTACGTTCCGTTTGCTGCAAGTTCAATAATCATTTTCTATATTGACGGACGTAATCAGTTAACCCTTTAATGTGACAGAGGAGGAAAAAGGAAAAGCAAGTGAAGTCGTATCCACTATTGCTGCTGGCTGGACAATATGTGAGGCAGTGTGGTGGAATCAAGCTCTCGTCAAAATAATCAAAGTGAAGAAACTTGCATTTTCCCGCAGGTTTGTGAATTTTTATCAAAATTTTGCTTTTTGGCTCAAAATCTTTCCTGCCCATTAAAGAACTCATTTCTGTGTTGATTTTTATGAAAAATGTTGATTAGTAAAGGTACAAAAAATGTAAATTTTCAGTTACCGCGGACTCTTATAGCTAAGGAAATAACGAATCAAGTGTTTAATGTGTCCCGAGCAATCCTATAACTTTTTGCAGTTGTGAGCGCCTTAAAACACTTACCACAAAAACTATCTTTGATCGAAATTGAATCTCCGATATACATCCAACTATTCAAAAGGTCACTGTTTATATTTGTTACCATAACACTCCATATTAATTCTATTTAACTCAAATACATTTTGCAAATATTATTTTTATAGATCTACTTGTGTCCTCCAGATTCCATTAAACCAAGGTGTTATACCCCCCCCCCCCCACACACACACACCCTGCTTTTTTCTATGTAAAAGATCGTTAAGCTGGATCTTGAAGGTTTCATTCACAAAATATTTGTTCGTCTTCATGACGGGGGAGATACCAGGGGGACACACAGACAACGACATCTTGTTTTCTACAGTTTTGAAAATATTAAAAAAAATATTTAAAGTTCACAAAATATTTTTTCTCTCCTTTTCCAGATTGTACATAAAATCACCAGCTGGGCAGATTTTTTTTTCTGAGAATTTATAATCTTTCCTTAGACACCCCTCAGTTCTTTGGGACAGTCAGACACGACCACGAGTGAGAGCCCTGCCCGTTCTGATGCAGTCTAAGTGGTAATGAATCCTGTACAACCGTTTAAAAAGACCTCTATCAAGAACACTGCCGATTCAGAAGCAGTTTATGTGGCTATGAACCCAGTGAGAAAGTTAAACCAAACATTTACCAAGAGCAATGCCGATTCCGATGCAGTTTATGGGG
>NW_004797282.1:2960944-2962730 GCF_000002075.1 Aplysia californica | reverse complement strand
TACAATTTACTCATAGGGATTTTTTGTGATTTCTTACCTTAAATAATCCCGATAATCTCCAAATAATGCAAAAAGGGTCTTTTACACTGTGACACCATATGGGAGAGTAAATTTAAAAAAAATAAAAAAAAACAACTGAATGAAATGCACTTGAAGATCATTTGTTAAAATAAAAAACATAATTTTATTGAAATCTTTTGCTGTACGTCGTTCAAACAGTATGTCTAGATTTAGCACCGCTGACCACAACAATGCGCTTGTATCGACCCTCTGGAATCAGGCATGTTACTGGGAAACTGCTAGAAGCTTCATCTGCAACTCTAGCTCACCTTCAAGGCTGGAAGAACGGAAAAGAACAGCTGTCGCTGTTGTTGAAATGAGAGAATATAAAGTAGCCAATCAGGCGTAACTTTCCAACAATAAAACCTGCGTAATATTCTGTCTCATTTGCGGAACCGACGCCAAACAGCACGTGCAACAGCAGCAGCAGGGGCTCGTGGAAGATGGGGTGTTGTGTAGCCAAACACCATTGCCATTCTGAATCAACGCCAATTTTAGAAAATATTGTGAACGTTTAAGATAAACCGGTTATTTATATATATATAAATGTTGCATTTTAAAATGTTATTCAGTATATAATTATTTGTACCCGATATTAAATAACGCTCTTGGGGCGTCCGCACAGGATCCATACAATGAGTGATTAACAGTATCCCAGTCTACACTTAATTGCTCATTTTGAGACAATAACGAATTAATATATATTAAATGATTAACCCTGTCTTAACCCCTTCATACTCTTTGAAGACATAGGTTTTGCATCAGTAGAAGGAGAGTGTAGACAACATGACACAAAAGCAATCCATTTTTAAAGCATGAAGTTGTCTTTTTTCTTAACAAACTCCACTACACACTCTGTCTCCCTATTTCTAATCCTCTAAAAATGGCGACAAAGAGAGCTGAGTGGGTCTGCACACCCGTAGCTTGTTGATGTGGGTGACGTCACAGCTGCGACCTCTAGTACTATTATAACCTCTTTGCGTATTTCCAGTTCATTATAGAGTGCACCATTTTGCTCTAGTACTAGTATATTATTTATTTAAATAAAGAAAAAAGTGGAGTAGACTGGGGCTGGGGGGTTGCCAATTCAGTATTCCACTAGCCACTAGGCCTATACAGCGGCTGTCTATGGGATTACGAATAGGTTACATTGCTGATTTAGGTCTCACTTTGTCTAGGTTCTCAAATAGAATTTACCCAATAATTGCATAGTTCTATCTGCTCCATACCCACTTTTGATAAATATGACGTTAAAAATTTTGAGTTTCACAACATGTCAGGCTTTTCCGAATGCAATTCTTTGAATATCTTGATAACGACTCCGCATAATATAACAATTTTAATAGAGCAGATAGAACATTTTTTGGTTTCTGACCTTATGGTCGTGTTTACTCAAAACGAGGCCAAAAATGTCAGATAAAACTTTGTAATTTTAAGGTTGCTATTAGTTTCTGTGGTTTGAACAGGCAACGCTGTCAGAGACGCTACTTAAGAACACAATTTGGGACCAAACGCACTACCAGGGTTTGTGGGCTTGTTTCAGTTGCTGTTGTTGTTGTTGCTGTTGCTGTTGCTGTTGCTGTTGCCGTTGCTGTTGTTATTGTTGCTGCTGCTGCAGCTGTTATACTTGTTGTTGTTGCTGTTGTTGTTGTTGTTGTTGTTGTTGTTTTTCCTAATACCTAACAACCCCTCCCTACCTTTCTTCCACCACCCCCAACCCATCAGT
>NW_004797282.1:2956050-2959626 GCF_000002075.1 Aplysia californica | reverse complement strand
GTATGGACCACTTGGTTTTGTCTTTCAGTTGTCATACGTAATCTCACCATGCGCTGGCGCTGGCAACATATAAAGCAGAATCCCTTGTGCGGGTGCAATAGCGATTTGAACTTTACCTCAAACATGATGGTCACTTCTTTCCGTACAAGAAGCAGGAGACATAAGAGCGTGCGCATGTGTGTTGTGGTTTTGGTATGTTTGTTCGCCCTCACTGTTCAAGTCACGAAATCTTCCACTGCTTCTTGTCGAAATCATTGTGGAGTGGTGCGAATTCGGCCCTGCTCTTGCGACCCGAAGTGTTTGGTATACAGAAACTGTTGTGAAGACATAGTAACATTTTGTGAACAGGTTATAATCACGGCGAGGAAACTTTTCTCGAAGCTCCTTTCTTCTGAGGTCCAATGTACGAAAAGTAACGTCTTTATGGTCACAAGTTGTCCGCAGTCGAGAATATACGACAGGTGTATCTTCTCTTCTATCAGGGGGAAGGATTCCTTGCAGACTCCGACCCTGATGAATATAGATTCTATTGGCTTACGGATGGGTCATAAGCTCGGCGCAGATCAATTTAACGAGTCTGACTGTCGAATCAGTCAACCAGAGAGTGGAGAACAGACGTGGAAAAGTCAAGGGGGCGCTATCCGCCACTTACTTCTCAAAACGCCAGTCACCGACATCTCCAGCGGCTTTGTATTTGCCAATCAAGACATATATCACTGTCACAAGACCAATGTTTCCAAGCCGGCGTTTTGGATGCCAAAAATAGGAGTGGTAGCTCATTTTTACTTGTCGAATACACTAGCACAATTGGATGAGGCTGATGTTCTTTATTTTCCCCCAAGTATAGAGGGGGCCGAACTGGAAGGACGTTGGTGCCTGTACAATATCATAAAAACGTGTCCGCCTGAGCAAAACTACCAGAATGGTGACCTGTCAGTTTGGTGTCAATCGTTTCATTCCTACGTCTTTCATTTTATAGAACAAAGCCGGGGGATCTTGTATCAAAATCGTTTCTGCGCCGAATGTCGGTTAGGAATGGAATCAAACATTTCTGCCTTAGAATATTGGAACGAACGAATAGCCAACAGTAACATGAATAAACTTTCTGTTTTATTCAAGATAACAGGTTCTAAAGTAAAAGTTTATTCCCCTAACAGAAAAAATACCCAAGTTTTTACATGGAACGAAGCAATCTGTTCAATCGAGAAAATGCCAGTTACAACCTCGAATGTTCTTTCGCTCTGTGAGATAAGTCGGTGCTACCACGGTTACGTGCGCCGTCCTGACAATCAATGCAAAAGGCCGCTCTTTGTCGACGTGCTCATTGACAACGACACGGTACTTCTTCCGGTAGATATGACGTCACGGCTCTCCAAATTCTCTCAATGTTTTTTGTCAGCTGAGCTAAACTATGACCTCGCCGGCTCAGTGCAGACACGGCACGGTTGGGAACAGATAACAAAAAAGTCGTGGCATGCTTTGAGTTTTGCTGTTTACGGTCCCTTTATCCTTGAGACATTCGCCGCCATCAGAACTATTCGGGTGCGGATAATTGAGGGTGTGAACAAACTGCGGCAAGCTCTATGGTCAAAACGGAAAGTCCTCGACGCAATGTCGCGTAGGGTTTCGATAACAGAGAGAGATGATGGCGACGACAGCGGCAACCAATCCTTTTCCAGTCTCCCACTTTTTGTCAAGACTTTATCGCATAATATTCAGGTAATCAAGCAAGACGACCTACCTGTGAACAACAGTTGGGTCAAACTTTGTGCGTACGTTGAGTTAGAGAACAAAACGCGTCTGTTGGATCAGATAATGTTCCATGAACACTTCTGGTGTTTTTCAGTGCCCTTGGTAGGCAATAACACTATGGATTTCAGCAGGTCCTCATGTTTTGTCCATCTCATTGGGGGGACGCCTGACCGCGCCTGCTACAACTGCCAGCAAACAAAACCTGCCCTTTTCTGTGCTGTGCTCCTCGCATGCTATAAAACATGGGTATAGGAATTACAATTATTATTGATGGGGTTTGATAGCAAGCATAACAAGCACGAAATAGCGGGGTGGGCCCGAATGGCAACTCCTAGTTTGTTCTTTTAACTCAAGCGGTAGGGTAGGTGTGCTGGAAAAAACAACAACAACCCAGCAAACATTTAGCTTAAGCGAAAGCTCTGATTCTGAGTCCCCCAATCTAGTCCAACTAAAGCTCGATCATCATCATCATCATCCAGTGCCAGATCTGCGACAGACATCGGCGTTCATGATTTTCCATTCATTCCTTTGCTCGGATGCTCTCAGAAAAGCTACGTTTCCCTGATTTTTCCCTGTTACCCATTTGTTTAGGTTCCCTAAGTATGTTGTTCTGGGCCTACCCCTGCCTCGCTTGCCTTCAATTTTGCCAGTGAGAGCTAGATGTTCAAGACCCTCGACAAATGTATATCAAAAGGAAGGAATACAATAATATAAAGTATGGCCTATTAGTAAATGTCTAGTCTTCTACAACGAGCCAGCGAACCGGTGTCTATGATGTAGGCCCTAGTGGATAAAATCTTCACCGCTTCACACAGGTCTGTCATGCGGGTTCGTTTTCTTCCAGTGGAAATTTATACAGAAAAGAAAAAAATTCTAGTTTCTCCATCTTCATGATGAGGAACTTTATTCTTTGCAGGCAAAGTCGAAGCAGCCCGTCTCCCAAATGATCCAACTTTTATCACTGGGCGCGTAAAACAAAATTGTACAATCTATAAATCTGTCAGTAAATCAAATTGCCCCTGATGAATCTACAGTTGAGGGCTGAGCCTACACACTTCTCTGTGGGCCTAGGTTGAGGGGGATCAACAAGTATCTAGCCAGAATAAACCACATTTTATTATGGATGTGACGGTGCATTTTATAAGTATTTTAGATAATTTTAGATATGTTGCAACCTATTAAACATACAGAATGTGTTCAAAGCAATCGTTGAGCCGTCTTGCTATTCTTTTCAGAACATTGTTTTAGTTGAATCATTGAATAATTTATTTCATTCGTATATTGTTTGTTCCTTTAATCTTGTTGCTGCTGCTGTTGCTTTTTCTTCTAAAGTTGGTGTTGATTTTGCTGCTGATATGTCGTTTGTTGTTGTTGTGTTGGTTGTTTTTTGGTGTTTGCTATGGTGGTGGCGGGTTTAGTTGTTTTGGTTTTATGGTGTTGCGATTAATGGTTGTTTAACTGTTGTTGTCGGTGTTATTCTTGTTGCTGTTGTTGTATTTCTTGTTGTTGCTGTTGTTTTGGTTGTTGTTGTTGTTGTTGTTGTTGTTGTTGTTGTTGTTGTTGATGATGTTGTTGTTGTTGTTGTTGTTGTTGTTGTTGTTGTTGTTGTTGTTGTTGATGATGTTGTTGTTGTTGTTGTTGTTGATTCACAAGTGTACAACACGTTAGAAAGCCAATTTTTCTAAGTCGCATTATGAGTATTCAATCGGCAGACAGAAGGAATAATATGTGAATAATAGCGGTATGTTGGTCTACCCACATGCTGCGTGTAATATCACACACACTCACTCACTCACACACACACACACACACACACACACACAC
>NW_004797282.1:2954917-2955950 GCF_000002075.1 Aplysia californica | reverse complement strand
AAGAAGAAGAAGAAGAAGAAGAAGAAGAAGAGAAGAAGAAGAAGAAGAAGAAGAACAGTAGCAACAAAAGCAACAAAAACAAAAACAACAACTAGAAACAACAACAGCAACTAGAAATAACAACAACAATAGCAACACTAAAAACAACAACAACAACAACAACAACAACAACAACAACAGCAGCAGCAGCAGTACGGACAGTATTTTTTAAAAACAACTGAAAAACAACCAAAGTAAACTCCAAAATGAAACACACTACTAGCCAGCACTCACAGACAAGTGTTGCAGCCGATGTCTCGACGAAAACAAACACCTCTCACAACTACTCGCCTGTCGCAAACACTGCTACCGTTTGTCTAGATCTATGAGGACCCCCATGACACGACCAAGTTTCAATTCTAGGTTCTTATCGCGCCAGGAATGGGACCTGAGACAATCCTCAATGCGTTGAAATTCCGTGAGATCGCACATGCACGTTATCGGAAGATCTTCTTTGTAATACTATTGTGGCCTTCTCTCTTGTCTGTCCGTCTATCTGTGTGGTTATCGGTCTGTAAGTCTGTTTTCAGTAAGTCTTCTCCTCTCCAGGTTTTTCTGTCCTTTTCTCTTTCTCGTTCTCGTTCTTTCCCTGTCTTTTGCTCTTCTTCGAATTCGTTCTTTGTGGCCTTTTTTCGTTTTCTTTTTTCGTTGTTTTCTGTCATTTTCTCTTTTTCGTTCTTTTTTGTCCCTTTTCCTTCCTTCTTTCTTTCTCTCTTTCTTTCTATCTCTGTCTGTGGGTGGTTGTCGGGTGCTCTGGAGGGGTTTGCTCCTTCTTTCCTATCAAACATCTATCGCCAACTTTTCTTCGTTTGTAACTATCTAGCCACACCTCAATTCACTGGCACTTGTTTGACCAATTTCTGTTGTAAGTGCTGTAAAACATAACATAACTTCTCTGTCTGTCTGTCTGTCTGTCTGTCTGTCTGTCTGTCTGTCTGTCTCGCCCCACCTTCCCCCTCTTCTCTCGCCCCTCTCTCTCTCTCTCTCTCTCTCT
>NW_004797282.1:2951645-2953579 GCF_000002075.1 Aplysia californica | reverse complement strand
AAGATCAGTCAACCAAACTTGGCACACGCACTGACGACTAGACACAGTTTGCCTGTACAGCAAATTTACCCGCACCAGCTTCACAGTGACGGCGGAGGGCATTCTAAAACACGGCCGAAAAACATGAAAAATTGGAGAAATTTCTCTACTTCAGCAACATCGGCATAGGGACTGTTAGCTAAAACTAAGCTAGGCACGTGCTAAACAGATGACTTAGCAGTGAATATTGCTCACTTACAACCCTTTATAAGCCAAGGTTTTCAACCATGTTTCTTTACAACACGAAGCTGCCTGACGTCGACAGAGAACGGGCCCTTGCCTGGCTCCAAGATGGCTTCACGTTCCCAGTCGTTGCAAATCGACTTGGGGTGTCCCCATTAGTCATATAGAGGCTGTAAGAAAGATGGCGAGTGACCGGAAGGGTCCAGGCCTCGACTAGGGCGCCATGTTTGACCATCGACAGCATTGACCGGTTCATCGTCAGACAGGCCGTGACGTCACGAACCACAACTGCAAACGGCATCAGGGACCAACTACGGGTGACAGCCAATGTCCACGCGAGCGAAGACACGGTAAGGAACTGTATCCGTAGAGCCAGGTTTGCTTCTGGTGCCCCTGCCAGGCGCCCAAGGCACACGCCGCCCCACCAAGCAGCTGGCCGGGCGTGGTCTGCTCGCCTTTCACAGTGGACACAATGTCAGTGGGACCAGGTAGTCCTCTCGGACAAATCCAGATTCAACCTGCTGCACCCAGAAAGGCGAGCGCACGTCTGGAGGCGCTGAGGAGAGCTGTTCCACCCTGAGTACATCCTGCAGGTGGCGCCCTACGGTGGAGGGTTCGTTCTGGTATGTGGAGGCTTCTCAGCTCACCACAAGACCCTCTGTACTATATACAGGGCAATGTGACCGCTGTAAGGTACAGGGAACAATATCCTGCGTCCCCTTGGTGTTCCTCTCCTGCAGCAGATTAGACCCCAGGCTGTACTGCATGACGACAACGCCGCGCCACATCGCGCACGCATCGTGGGGGACTTCCTGCAGCAGTGAGCTGTCACCTGCATGGACTGACCAGCTTGTAGTCCGGATTTGAACCCAATAGAGAACATTTGGGATCAAATTGACCGGTGGATAAGGGACAACCACCCTCCTGCACAAAACCTTCAACAACTCTTGGGCTGCCTCGTCCAGGAGTGGCAGAACCTACCGCAACAAGTTCTCCGAAGGCATGTCCTGTCCATGAGTCGACGTTGTGCAGAGTGTTTGATCAAACGGAGTGGCTACATCCACTACTGGCAATGTTCATGAGGAACTATGGCTTTTCAGACTTTTGAAATCCGACCCGTGTTACTTAAACTAATTTTACATGAAATTCTCGTTTCTGTTGAAATCTAAAATTGTACACTCTTAATCTAAATAGTCGAAAGCATCTTTTTGGAAAAAATGAATAAATTCGGTTACACTGTTCTTCAGTTGTCTTTCTGTGAATTTTTGTTTCTTGACTTTTTTGTGCGAGTTTATCTTATCACGGGAGGGATTTTCCACTAGCTATGAACCTTTATAATTTAGTTTTAGTAACAGTTTCACGGCACTTGCAGCACAAATACGTCATACTAATATAAGGACGGTATGTATTATGTTTAAAAGGAAAAAAAGGAGCAAACCACACCAGGGCCCAGGTCAAACACCCACATGAACTTTTCACTGTTTAATGTGTCCCACGTGCTCATATTATGGCCTTACGCAGTTGCGAGCGCCATAAAACAACACTTAACAAAACAAATAAGAACATTTCGCATGACATTGAATCTGTTCTGAGTTAGAAGTCACGCATGCACAAACTTATGCTCACTTCTAGAGAGCCACCTCTGTACTACACTACTCACTTTTGACAAGGTCACCTCTGTACCACTCTACTCACTTCTGACTGGGTCACCG
>NW_004797282.1:2946272-2950691 GCF_000002075.1 Aplysia californica | reverse complement strand
CCCTGTACCACACTACTCACTTCTGACAAGGTCACCCCTGTACCACACTACTCACTTCTGACAGGGTCACCCCTGTACCACACTACTCACTTCTGACAAGGTCACCTCTGTACCACACTACTCATGTCTGGCCGATAGAACAGGTTCGACCGTATTTTGGAGAGCCTAAATGGAAGAGTGACATTGGAAGATTAGGATTATGTCTCTTTTTTATAGAGCGTCTGAGCTAAGGAATGATTGGAGAACCATGATTCGACGAAGTCTGTTGCAGATCTGACAATTAGTGATGACGTAAAGAATAAATATCCCAGAACCTCCAAGGTCGCATCCTCACCGGCGGTGTCTGTGATGGGAGTATGTCACAACGAGATGAGACCAGGCGCTTGTCAAAATACGGAGATTGAAGAAACCAATGGGTTTTTTCCCCGTCTGTTGGGCTTTTCCATCGAATTTCTAGTTATTTTTTAGCTCAACATATTTGTTTCCATATAAGAAAACATTTCTGTATGAATTTTTATGTTAAAATATTTTTAAAATAATAATATTTAAAAAACATGAGGAAAGACACCCAAAGATGTAAATTTGCAGTTTCAATGTACGAACCGCACACTCAAGCTTTGGAGGTCACCTATCTTTGACGGCCATTTTCTCGTTACTTTTACATCTGACACGGGTGTGACCCCCTACCTCCCTTAATCACAAATTATAAATGTTTGGATTTCTATTCAAGATAGATGGATACTTTTCCACCAAAAGCAAGACAAACAAAAATCTTTGAGATGCTACCAATAACTCCAAATACCAAAAAGAAAACAACCCAACCTGACAAGAGCCTGATTCCCCCCTTGTTGCGACACATATGTCTCTAGATCTTCTGCATACACAAGACATGAGTTCGAATCCAGCCAAGAGAAGTCTTAGATATAGAACACAAATGTAAAAATTTTGTAAATGTAGGTGTTTTACGCCCCAGTCTACACAATTTAGATCATTTAGGAGGCGGGCTTCCTACCTTTGCCTGTCAGCGCCAACCCGGGCTGAGAGAGATTCAACGTCCCAGCAGTAAGACCGAGATACTTGATGGACAACCCGACCCGCGCCTGTGGTGAAAGAACATCAAAAATACTCTTACTTAAAGTCCACCAACAGCTGGAGGGAAGTGGGCCAACAGAGTTCTAATAACGCGGGACTAGAATGTCTAGTCCGAGAGCCCCTACGGCCTGTGAGTACAACTCCCCCGTAGAAGACCCCCTGCAACCTCATAATCAACTTCAAAGTTGCAGTGTCTACGACGCCCTGGCCAACAAGGGAGGCCGCCTCGACCAGTCCAACACCCCAGTCGATCTCGCGTCAGCAAGCTCATGCATCTCACGTTTCATCATTGCCTACACGTGGGAGAAAGCCCAAGTGTACGACTCCGTCGGGGGAAAGGTGAAACCACCACCGAAGAGGGACAAAGAGAGAGACCTAACCGTCAGACAGAGAAAACTGTTCTCGCAGCTAAGATGCAAAGTGAAGAGCCCCATCCTGCAGGCATACCTCCATGCAATAGGCTCCGCTTCCCATTGTTCCTGTCTGGCGTGTGGCACAAGTCCTGACGACCTGCAGCACGCATTGTATGAGTGCCTGCAGGGGGGATGCACATCGAGGCCCACTTATGGAGAACAACGCAAGACCGCACCAGGAAGTACTGTGAACGAGGCCACACGAGGTTGCCTATTACCTGTCTGCCTGCAGCAGATTGCGGCCCTCCTAACGGAAGCCAGCAAGAGGAAGGAAAGAAGGAAGGAGGGTACTTGATAAACGTAATTTCTCCACACACGGGAACTGAATGTGGGTCCTTTGCGTACGACAGCGAGGCACCTAACCGCTACACCACATACACCGGTGTTTTAGTTAAGTAATAGTTTTACTGCACTTGCAACACAAATAGGTCATTCAAATGCCGAAGATGAGAAGTGTTTATTAGAGAGTAACCTACGCAGAGCAGCAGATGGAGGAAAGATCAGGAAAATCAATGTTTGATTAAAAAAGAAGGAAAAAACCTCACCAGAGCACCTGCCGACCACCCACTAAGGGTAGTCTATTTCCTTCTTTGAGTTGTCTTTTGGGCGACTCGTGCGGTAAAAAAAATGGGCGTTCACTCTCACGTTATCTCAGGTTGAAGATAGTCAAGTACATAGTAAAGAAGATGCTGTGTACTTGAGATGTAATTAAAAAATAAAAAATAATTATAGTAAGAAGAAGAAGAAGAAGAAGAAGAAGAAGAAGAAGAAGAAGAAGAAGAAGAAGAAGAAGAAGAAGAAGAAGAAGAAGAAGAAGAAGAAGAAGAAGAAGAAGAAGAAGAAGAAGAAGAAGAAGAAGAAGAAGAAAAATAAGAACCATAACAATAATACAAATGATGATAATGATTAATGATAATAATGATAATAATAATAGTAATAATAATAATAATAATAATAATAATAATAATAATAATAATAATAATAATAATAATAATAATAATAATTAAATTAAAATTTTAGTAATAATAATGATTATCATTATTGTACTACTACTACTACTACTACTACTACTACTACTACTACTACTACTACTACTACTACTACTACTACTACTACTGATAATAATAATAATAATAATAATAATAATAATAATAATAATAATAATAATAATAATAATAATAATAATATAAATTACATGTTACTGATCCCTGTGGGGAGATATGGGTTACACTGGCAAACATACATACGTAAAATTATATGGGTGACCTCATTTAGGTCACATATGGCCTAAATAAGCTAAAACCCCCTCCCTAACCTTATTTAGGGGCCTAAATAAGCACTCCCAAAATATAATCATTCATACTTAAATATACACATAAATACATATATACATAAATACATATAAAGACACACAATATCACACCAATACAGAACATTTCCATAAACATGCCATACCTCCGGGTTGATGAGAGCCTAATTTTCTCACTTTCATTCTCTTTTTCTAACTTTGATTTCCAAACGAAATCATTATTAGTTCAAAATCAACTTCTTTTATCCTGATTTGGAACCAAACTCTCAAGTAAGAACTCGGGGCGAAGGCTGACTTGCTTGACAGGGTAATCAGAGTGAGACAAAGAACTTGACACAGATATGGCCGCACACGAAAAGCTTTCGCACAATGGGGACATAATTAACCAAATTTCTTATTCGAGGCGGCCTCACTGAATTGTGATTAAAAACAAATTCCTACTTCTTGTTGTATGTTTATCCGCCTAAATAGTCGAGAAAATATCTCATTTATTAATTTTATTCCCACATTGGGCAAAGAGTTAACTATAGCCTATCATTTAAACAAGCGATGGGAATAATGGTCTCCCGATTTTTTAAAAACAAAAAATGTGTCACAACGTGGTGGAATCAGGCCCTCGTCAATGTTTGCATATATGGGGCTATCGGTATCATCTTAAACCCTGTGCAGTTGCCTTCCTTCTTGTGAAAAAAATATCCATCTATGTTAAATAGAAGTCTAAATATTTGCGACTGAAGGAGGTCAGGGTCGCCTGGTTTCAGAACTAGCTAGACAATGGCCGCTAAAGTCTATAGCTTGAGTCATTTGAAACTGAAAATTTACATTTTCTGTGCCTTTAATTAACTTTATTCAATGTTTTTCAGTAAAATCCACACAAAATGTTTTTAAATGGATATAAAAATATTTTTTAAAATTTGCCCATCGACCCAAAAAATGCTGATTTCTTTGATTTCATTATTGTGACGAACGCCTGATTTCACCACGATGCCTCACAAATGCTACTAAAGACGAGAATACACAAACTGAAGTCGAAGAGGCAAAGATGACTTTTACAATACTACAAATAGAATATGTATTATCAATAATTTGGTTTCGGTTGTGCGTGTCTTTATTTATCCTTTTGCGGTCAAGAGCCGAAATAAGCATGCCATGACTTGATTATAGGGCGGTAAAAAAGCCGAGAAAAAAATACCCCAGCACTTACTGTAGTCTTGAGATTATTAGGAGTTCTTCATCACCCCTCTCCTTTTCTCCCTCACCTTTTTGAGGTAGACTCTACCAGTTTAAAGATTAGCTTACATAATCGGTTCTAGTGACGCAACACACACATACACACACATACACACACGCACACACGTACGCACGCACGCACATACACATACACATACATCTTCACACACACACACACAAACACATACTTACCCTTACACACACACACACACACACACACGCGCGCGCGCACGCTCTAGCTTTGACACACCCACAGCAACACCTGATGTGTCTTACGTGAGGGAAGAATGAATGCACAGTAGTGACGTCATGATCCCAAGATAAGGTTCTCTACGGGCTGAAAATACCACTAGTGGAGGTTTGGGGTGTGTGTGT
>NW_004797282.1:2944786-2945849 GCF_000002075.1 Aplysia californica | reverse complement strand
GTTCTCAGATTGGGAGCAGGTGTTGGAGGAGGAGAAAAAATATGGGGACGGAAGGATAGGAGGAGGTATGTAGGGGAGGGGGGGAGGACAAACATTGAAGTCTTTGGGGAGATAAACGCAGAGTGCACACTGCCAATCGAATTTATGTGATTGTTTGGCTGTCAAAATGTTGTGGTGCAACTTATCATCATATATCTTTATAACGGGTGAATCAATGTCACCCATACTTTGCACACTGCACTTTGTCTCAATTTGTCTTAAATTAATCTTATTATTTTTCCTCAACAATTGAGGCTAGACTAAAAAACTTTTCTTCATAAATTTATATATAAAATACTACAACCCTCCTTAACGCAGAAAATAGAGTTGTTGTTCACAGCACATTCCACTTGTCACACATTTTGTATACGCATATGGGTTATGTCATAGCTCACCAATGATAATTTTTAGTGGCAAACTAGTTACAAGAAATTGATTTTATAGTGAACAATTTTTTGCACTCAAAGTTCTCACAACATGTGTTCAATAAAGATAATCCTGCGATTAGAAGAAGAAAAATGACGGACTTGCTTTTAAAAGCGATATTGTCCCAACTGTAAACCTTTTAACATTAGTAGAAACCGCCCATTAGGATTTTTTATTAGTAATTATTAAGGAATTTTCTAGAATAGAGCTTACAGGTCTTTACAAAAACATTGATCTGTTAAGACAAATAGATACAAGTCACTGTGCGAAAGCTAGAAAGTTTATGTTCAATAGTGGTGAGGAGATATTTGACAATACATGTAATTTGCACCACGAATTTTTGACCGCACTATAGGCTGGGGCCTGTCAGTTTTCTTTTCTTCATAGAGGGGGAAATTTTTATGTCGACAATTCTGGTACAGTCCGACTGAATTCTACTGTGATCTTCAAAATCAAACGCTTTAGTTTTTCAGGGTTGCGAGTCTACGTGTTACAATGTGTCGATTTGGAGGAAGGGGGTAAAAACACAGGACATTGATCTCTTCACGCTTTGTAGGCGTATCGCTACCTAAGAGAAAGCAAGGAAGAGAGAGAGAGA
>NW_004797282.1:2940739-2942613 GCF_000002075.1 Aplysia californica | reverse complement strand
AGAGAGAGAGAGAGAGAGAGAGAGAGAGAGAGAGAGAGAGAGAGAGAGAGAATTGTTTCATTCTTCGAGAAATTGCACTGGCTATAATGTATTCTATTATTTTCTTTTTCTTTTTTGTTATCAACATTCAGAAATTGAATGTAAGCAAAATATATACCTCGAGCACACCCATCTGATGCCATTGATTTAAAAAACTGCTAATTAACCACCCCCCACCCCTCCAAAAAAAAAAGTAATTAAAAAATCGGGTCCTAGTACATTTGAACACCTGGTCGACATTTGACTTTCTCTTTTGCCTTAACAAACCTAACAAAAATAATAAAAAACCCTATCTTCTTGTAAACAAAACATCTTTAAAAAGCTCTTGACAAAGTGACAGGTAAGGTTGTAGCAGGAAGTAAGCGGTGAACAGAACACCAAAAAGAACCGTGGGTGTCTCAAAATTCAATTAGCGATACATATTTGAGTCATCACGACAGTACATGTATGTTTTAACTGAAAGTGATTAGAGACAGGTTTAATTATGAATATTTTACTGATGAAATTATAAGATGTACTGTGAAAGACAGTCTCGTCCTCATCCACGATTCTTTTTTGTTTTTACTTTTGTTTCTTTTTTCATGTAGGCGATTTTACGACCCTATCAGCAAAATTATGGTCATTTAGGAGGCGGGCTTCGACCCTGTCTGTCAAGGCTAACCTTAGATGAGAGGGATAAAACATCCCAGAAAAAAGACAAAGATACTAGACAAAATTTCTGCTCACTGAGGAATCGAACTCGGGTCATCTGTTTGCGACGGCCAAGGGCCTATAACTGCTTCACCATAGACGCTGGTTCCCTTTTCCCTCACAGATAAAGGGAGAGGCATCGTCATGAAATCAGGCGTTCGTCTAAATAATGAAATCGAAGTAACCATCATATTATTTCCTCCCGTTAGACAATTTTCTATCATTTTTTTTCTTTTTATCTCAGCACCTTTTATGTCCACTTAAAAACTCATTCCTGCTTGGATTTTACTATTTAAAAAAAACCTTGTTCAAAGGCACAAAATGTAAAATTGCAGGTTCCAAGGACATTCAAGCTTTGGAAAACATGGAACTTGCGGCCATTTTATCTCTGATCTTAGCTCTGACACCAGGCGACCCTTAATTATATCTCCTTCAGTTGCAAATATTTCGACTTCTATTCAAGATAGATGGGTATTATTCTTCCATCAAAATCAAAACAAATGAACAATCTTTATTTAGATGATACTATGAAAAACTCAATAACATTATGTCCAGACATTGACGAGCGCCTGATTCCACCGTGTCGCAACACAAGGATACCTGGTGGTCGATTGTGTCCAACTCCGATAACAACTTCCCACAACGCAGCACGCTACTGGAGGACACGTTAGGAGAATTACGACTTACGTCTGAGCGTAAGACTGTCGAGAACAACTTAACAAATTAAATATGGGCGTAAGACTGGCCACAACAAATTAACGAATTAAATCTGAGTGTAAGACTGACCAGAACAACTTACCAACTTATGTCCGGTCTAAGACCTGACCATAAAACGGTCATTTTTTTTCTCTTTTTGTGGTTTTGGTAAGTGTTTTACGGCACCAGAAACTGCATAAGGTCATTTCATCTCAGAAAGTGGAGAAGAAAGCAGATGGCAGACTATGATTAGAAAGCAGGAAAGGAGGTGAAAGGGAGAACATTTCTAGAGAAAAAAGTTTTCCGACGAGGTCAGGTTTCGAAGTCAGGACCTATTGAAAGAGAGGCAAACACCGTACCTCTAAACCACGAGAGGCCCCTAGAATGACTCCAATCAAATGGCGGCTCGTGGTTTGTGAAACTGACCGGCTATAATTTTGTATTGATCT
>NW_004797282.1:2939043-2940577 GCF_000002075.1 Aplysia californica | reverse complement strand
CCCCCCCCTTTTCACAAAACAACACACACACAAACACATGCAGAGCCCTTGGGAATATGGTCCCCTTCCACTAAAAATTCGTAGGTACATAATGCTAATGTTGACGAGCTGATTTATAGTAGTCTGAAGAAACATAGAACCAAATTGATACCACACCACTGACGCTGTCCCAAGCAGACCAAGTCTAGGTAGAATCCGAAACAATGGGCCCAGGTTACATTTAACACATAGGCCTACGCATTGAATAAAGCAAGCACACAACAATTTCCAATCGCAATATTATGTCAAATACTAATTTTAGAACACAGAATCGGGCTAGCGTGAGAACGGAGAAGGGGAAAACAGGGAGGTTGGGTGAGGTGAGGGGGGGGGGGGGAGGAGGAGGCGAGGTGAGGTGAGGAGAGGCGAGGTGAAGTGAGGTGGGTTGAGTGAAATTGAGGTGAGGTGCAGTGGGGTCCAGACAGACAGATACATTAAGTGCCGTTCTCTCGTCAGCCATCGACTCTCACCTCCATTAAAATTTCTGCTACATAATGACTGGCCATACCACGAATTGGCCGGGGGGGGGCGGCGCAGGTAAGGTTGTAGCAGGAAGTAAGCGGTGAACAGAACACCAAAAAGAACCGTGGGTGTCTCAAAATTCAGTTAGCGACACGTATTTGAGTCATCATGACAGTACATGTATGTGTTAACTGAAAGTGACTAGAAACAGGTTTAATGATGAATATTTTACTGATGAAATTATAAGTTGTACTGTTAAAGACAGTCTCGTCCTTTACGGGGTGCCCACAGTGGATGGGATCGGCCGATCGGCCCGATCGCCTGACTCGATCGCCTCAAAAACAAACCTGTTTATTTTCAGTTTCAGGCGATCGAGTAGGGCGATCGGCCCGATAAAAGCCGTAGTGGGCACCCCGTATAAGCAACAGTAGAGCCCAATTGGCAAGAAAGGTGGTCTTCATGCGGGCTGTTTCCCTTTGAGGGCAACTGCTCAACTCGCCGAGTTGGGTGACGTCACCGCTTAGCGCGCGATTCGAAAGCGCGCGCCATGACAACACAACTAGTAGCAACAACGTTGTGAGCCAGCGAGATAAACTGAGATTTAGGAACGAGTTTCTGATGTGCAACAACGCATCGGCAGGCCCTTATTGTGTCTTTGAGCATATTTTTATAGGGAAAGTGCTATATTTTGTTTAAAATGTTGATAGATCTAGATATTAATTTAGATTTACTAATAAGAACTATTATCAGCAGTCAATCTCTTGTCCACTATAGCTGACTAAAAGTATTAACGAACCGCGCCTAATGGCCCCTTTTCCTTCTCTCTGTGACGTGAACACCAGAAGCTTTTAGCGTGAGAAATGTTTTCTGTTCTGTCTATCTACGCGGTGACCCTCAGTGACCCACAGTGACCCATGGCGGCATTTGTACGTTAATTAATTATATATAAGAGTATATGCGAGGCATCGTGGTGAAATCAGGCGCTTGCCACACACTCACACACACACACACACACACACACACACACACACAC
>NW_004797282.1:2935289-2938202 GCF_000002075.1 Aplysia californica | reverse complement strand
TGAGCTAGGTGTGGCATGGTGTGGACGCGTACTTTCATTTTCCCTATTTTTCTCTCTATCTTCAAGTATAATGAAAAACATTCACTTCCGCTTGTACATGTTCTCGATCCTCTCCTTCTCGAGCTTTCTTGAATAACAAGGTCCTTACTTATCTACTGTTCATTCTCCCAGTCCGCACAGGTTTTCTGTCACTCTGATTACACCATTATTCTGCTTCATGAACAACGGACTGCTTTCACACTCTATACATACCACACCGATTCAACTCGGTTTGCATTCTTCTCTTTCTCTCTGTCGTCCTTTTTTTTCTCTCTACCCACCGGTGTGCTTTGACCCACTTTTTCCTCTTCGCCCTTACCTCCTTATTTTTCCTTCTCTGTCCTTTCTTCCCCCACCAGCCCCTGCCGCTCACCTTGTTTCGCTGCTCCGCTATCGCTCCCCCTAAAGATAAAGGGCAAAGTCAGCGTTTTTCCGAGGCTCTGTATCTAAAAAACTTCCGCCGGGTTTTTGGGGTGCATCTTATTCTCCTGTTTGGTGGGGGGGGGGGGGGGGGGGGGGGGTGTCGCAGGAAAGTGTAAAAAAAGTGTAAGTGCGGGAGGAGGGGGGGCAAAAATTCCCAAACAAAGTGTAAGATTTTATTTGAACAGCCCCAAAACAACGCCGGCCACACCTGCCCAACGTCAGCGAGAGTTAAGGACCTGACGCATGTGTCAGGGGCACAGAATTCTGTGGTCAGGGGACAAACTTTTTTTGTACTACAAGCAATTTTTTTTTTTGGGGGGGGGTAGACATTCACATTTAACTTTTGATTTTGATCTAACAAAACTCATATTGGTTACTTTTGATTGCAATGAGCGTAGCAACAATACAATGTATTCCAATAGTTCCGTGGCATTGTTTTAGCTATACGTACGCCTTGCAACTTTTGCTACTTTTTCTTGCAACTTTTTGCAACTTTTGCTATTTTCAAATGCAACTTTCTCTGAGGACAGATTTTTTAGACTTCCGGAGCATAAAAGGTTTTTAAAGGCTTTGGGTGCCTCTTATGTTTATTAATTCACACATGGGTTGGGGATATATAAATAGACTCGCTGTCCCTGGGATCCATGAGCAACATCTTCTTTGGTGCATTTTCCTTTTCTCCATCCTTCTTTCTCCTTCCCCTTCTTCTATCATTTCTTCCACCGCTTACTCCGTGTGCAGCAAAACTAGAGGTCGTCCATCCCACAGAATGGGCGCCTCGTTGACCGTGGGGTGCGACCTGTGGGTAACTGGCAGTTGAAGTGAGATCAGTCTGCGGACTGTCCCTCGCCAACACACCTCTTTGACCCACTTTTTCCTCTTAGACGGGAGGGTGGGGCGGCCTATGCCACTCAATCGATTTGGAGCTGAAGCCCCTCCAGTTTTTCCTTGGGTCAATCTTGATGGGACGATCTAGTACACTTTCGTGGAGAGTAAGTAAGAGACAAAGTTCGCCCCGGCTTCAAACATTGACTTAAAAATTTCTCATCATCATATTCACGCCGAGAACCAGACAGCTTCTGGTTGAACCACCGTCTACGATACATCGACAACAACACCCTCAACAGACAAATACATGTACATCTTATGACAACCCTCGAGGCTATTGCTGTATGGGTCACCCTGACAAGACCAATCACGATCTGCTCCATATGTCCCGTCAAATTACCCCCTCAAAATTACCCAGCTTAATGACTCAAACACCAAGTCCACAGACCCTTTATCTTAGTAGGAGATTTTAATGTACATAACCTCCTTTGGGGATTTTGGCAACAAGGAAAAAAACAATAAATGGTAAATCCTCAACTTACTGAAACAAATCCTTAACACTTCATCCATCGACCTTTCTTTCTACTCCCCTGACCTGGTCCCAGATTTTGAGTGGTCTGTGCTGGATGGCCGTGCGGATCATTTCCCAATATTTCTCAAGAACAATAGCCTCCAACACCTCCAACACGAACCGACCCCAGAGCGCTTTAACTTCAAAAAGCATACTGGGACAGGTTTGTTATTGGATGCTTCCATATTTTGAACCCCACTTTCAGCCTCAACTACCACTAATTTCACGAAACGATTCCAGAAATGTGTCACAAAGACATACCACAACCACCACCACCACCACCCCCCCCGGAAAACTAAGGAACGGGTCTCTGGGGGGGGGGGGAATGTCATAGACCCCAAAGAAAAAGAAAGCAGCAAAAATGCTCCACCCCGAAGCCTCCATATTTTTCTGCGGGGGCCACTGCTATTGACTTGGCGTTAGACTCCGTAGAATATTCTCCCAAATTATCGTTTCTCATTCTGTCCGATGCCTTGTCTTGCCTCACTCCACCCACCAATCTTCTTCACTTCACCTTCTCCTATCCCGTAGACCGGATGTCCGTTGTGGCGCTATTGAAGATTTGGGCACCAGCTTCCTCCACTCCTTCCGCTCTTCAGATTTCCTGAGCGTGTCTTTGAGGTCCAGGCCTGTTTGTTCCCTGAATTTTGTCCTTCCAACTCTCCTTCGGGCTGTCTCTGCTCCTTTTTTCTCTGGACGCTGCCTTGCAAGATCATCTTGGTAAGGGCGGATGAACGGACGAAAGGGCTATGCTATTGCAGTATGCATTTTATGACACAAAGTGAGAGGGGCAGGGTAGGGGCCAAATTGCATTTTTGATCCGTGTGCGACTTCTTCATTTGTGAGGGAGAACCTTTATTGAGGAAATAAAAGACTTTTCTGGAAGAATCTCATTCTCCACACTATTAATACCTTCTCTTTTCAAGGGCGTGGATTTCCAGGGCCGGGATTCACATGTCTACAAAAATATTGTATAGACCGGGGAGCGAAAGGAGCCCGATCTCTTGCTCTGCTCGGGTATATCTCGTTGTTCTCGCAGGGGTTTTTACTTG
>NW_004797282.1:2928936-2935189 GCF_000002075.1 Aplysia californica | reverse complement strand
CCCCGATTTCTCTTCTCGCACTGGGAATCTTATATTATTCCTCTAAAGATAAGCGCCATGAGAGGGGGGTTTTTCCCCCGGGTTTCGCGAATATAAAAGGCCCATTTTTTTTAAAGCGGAATACCGTATTTCTCTGGGTTGGAGGGGGGGGGGGGGGGGTCGCAGGAAAGTTTTTAAAAAGTGTAAGGGCGGGAGGAGGGGGGGGCAAAAATTCCCAAACAAAGTGTAAGATTTTATTTGAACAGCCCCAAAACAACGCCGGCCACACCTGCCCAACGTCAGCGAGAGTTAAGGACCTGCCGCATGTGTCAGTAGAATTCTGTGGTCAGGGGACAAACTTTTTTTGTACTACAAGCAATTTTTTTTTTTTGGGGGGGGGGGGTAGACATTCACATTTAACTTTTGATTTTGATCTAACAAAACTCATATTGGTTACTTTTGATTGCAATGAGCGTAGCAACAATACAATGTATTCCAATAGTTCCGTGGCATTGTTTTAGCTATACGTACGCCTTGCAACTTTTGCTACTTTTTCTTGCAACTTTTTGCAACTTCTGCTTTTTTCAAATGCAACTTTCTCTGAGGACAGATTTTTTAGACTTCCGGAGCATAAAAGGTTTTTAAAGGCTTTGGGTGTCTCTTATGTTTATTAATTCACACATGGGTTGGGGATATATAAATAGACTCGCTGTCCCTGGGATCCATGAGCAACAACTTCTTTGGTGCATTTTCCTTTTCTCCATCCTTCTTTCTCCTTCCCCTTCTTCTATCATTTCTTCCACCGCTTACCCCGTGTGCAGCAAAACTAGAGGTCGTCCATCCCACAGAATGGGCGCCTCGTTGACCGTGGGATGCGACCTGTGGAAACCGGGTAACTGGCAGTTGAAGTGAGATCAGTCTGCGGACTGTCCCTCGCCAACAAACCTCTTTGACCCACTTTTTCCTCTTAGACGGGAGGGTGGGACGGTCTATGCCACTCAATCGATTTGGAGCTGAAGCCCCTCCAGTTTTTCCTTGGGTCAATCTTGATGGGACGATCTAGTACACTTTCGTGGAGAGTATAACTCCGGAGTAGCTCTGGCTCAGCTCTGGTCATCCGAGCAATGTTTCCTCTGTTTCACTCAGTGGTGGGAGGGGAGCCCCGGAGTTGAAAAGCATTCCAACACACATTGAATCCCCAAAAACATTCTGACCCATCCCCAGTCCCCAACGATACAAAAAAGTTTCGGCTCGTAGAAGCGGGTGTAGCCACCGAGCCGAGCAGACAACCAGGAAAACCGACCTTTACGGCTGATTGTGCTCTCCCTCCTCCCAGGGAGCTTCCGGGGCAGCCGTACTGGACCATCCGCAATTTTGATGCACATAAGAAGATCACAAATCCAACCCTTTTCATGACAGGAGATGCTTTAACACAGACACTGGGATACATCCCCGCCATCGACCAAAAACTGTCTTCTGGTGCACTCCTTGTATACGAAACAGAAATAACTGGACCCCTGTATCTCACGACATTCCATGGTATTCCTGTGAATCTTGGAGACACAAGAAGTACAACTGCTTGAAGAGCGTCGTCCGCAGTCATGAGATGAAAGGCTGCTCTTCAGAAAAAATTGTGGCTATATTGTGAGGGTGTGGTCGAAGCCCGCCAGATGACTCTTCGGCGGGGCGAGACCGCCCTTGAAAGGAACACAATTGTTTTGACTTTCGATTCATGCTGCCTCCCCAGCCACTGTTCGGGCAGCATACTTGGTCCTGGACATGCAACCCTAAGTGCAAAACGCTCTGCGCTGCTTCAAGGGCCAGAAGTTTGGCCGTAGCCAGTCGTGATTCCGACACGCAGAAGTGTGTACTCGTCGTGGCAAGACCGGGCATCCTGAAAAGGTATGAAAGGCTAGTCCTTTCTTTCGTTCACAATTGCCACGGCCAACACTTGGTTCCAAGAAAGCACCATCCAAGAGTACAAAGCCCGAAATGGCTGCTCATTTCAGAAGCCTCGAAAGACTGTCGACCCGACAGTTATGACCCCGGTCCCTGGTCGGTTAAACGCAAAGGCAGTCCAGTCCGGCTGGTCTCGTGATCAGCCAGTACTTCTACTGCCAAACTCAAAGAGCCCGTGGTCAACAGGCGAAACTGCAATAAAAGCTAAGAAGGTCCCTCCTACTCCTGTAGTAACCACCTTCGAGGGGCCACTCGCCAACTGTTTCGGAGTTCTAGGGGAGGACGAGGTGGATTCTTCCTCCGTCCCCTCTTCTTCTCTCTCCCCACGCCCCACCCCTCTGATGGTGTGTGAGGTGCCCCCTCCCCCTCATCCAGCCCCTCCTCCTTCTTTCCAACTCCCTTCGCCCTACCTACCCTTACCCCTCCACCAGATATCCCCTCCCTTTGGAAGATGACACCTCCGATCCGGGAAGGAAGGAAGCCGTCACTCCCTCCCCAAGTCTCCCGGTTGGATGCGGCCCAATCAAGGGCGGCAGCCGAGCAAATCCTCTTCTTCCTCCACAAGGAGGAGTCAGAGCTCAGAGAAGACGGGACCTCTGTGCTCCAAATCTTTATAAAAATGGTCTAATGGCAGTCCAGCAGTGGAATGCCAGAGGACTCCGACCTTCCATTCTAAAATTGTAACACATACAGGTTACACTGTGCCCACTTGTGGCCTGTGTCCAAGAGACAAAGTTTGCCCCGGCTTCAAACATTGACTTAAAAATTTCTCATCATCATATTCACGCCGAGAACCAGACAGCTTCTGGTTGAACCACGATCTACGATACATCGACAATAACACCCTCCACTGACAAATACATGTTCATCTTAGGACAACTAGGACAACCCTCGAGGCTATTGCAGTATGGGTCACCCTGATAAGACCAATCACGATCTGCTCCATATGTCCCGTCAAATTACCCCCTCAAAATTACCCAGCTTAATGACTCAAACACCAAGTCCACAGACCCTTTATCTTAGTAGGAGATTTTAATGTACATAACCTCATTTGGGGATTTTGGCAACAAGGAAAAAAACAATAAAAGACTTTTTTTAAATTTCAAAACAACATCTGCCTTTTAAATGGTAAATCCTCAACTTACTGAAACAAATCCTTAACACTTCATCCATCGACCTTTCTTTCTACTCCCCTGACCTGGTCCCAGATTTTGAGTGGTCTGTGCTGGATGACCGTGCGGATCATTTCCCAATATTTCTCAAGATCAATAGCCTCCAACACCTTCAACACGAACCGACCCCAGAGCGCTTTAACTTCAAAAAGCATACTGGGACGGGTTTGTTATTGGATGCTTCCATAATTTGAACCCCACTTTCAGCCTCAACTACCACTAATTTCACGAAACGATTCCAGAAATGTGTCACAAAGACATACCACAACCATCAGAAAAAACCCCCAGAAAACTAGGTACGGTTCTCTGGGGTGTATGGTAATGTCATAGACCCCAAAGAAAAAGAAAGCAGCAAAAATGCTCCACCCCGAAGCCTCCATATTTTTCTGCGGAGGCCACTGCTATTGACTTGGCGTTAAACTCCGTAGAATATTCTCCCAAATTATCGTTTCTCATTCTGTCCGATGCCTTGTCTTGCCTCACTCCACCCACCAATCTTCTTCACTTCACCTTCTCCTATCCCGTAGACCGGATGTCCGTTGTGGCGCTATTGAAGATTTGGGCACCAGCTTCCTCCACTCCTTCCGCTCTTCAGATTTCCTGAGCGTGTCTTTGAGATCCAGGCCTGTTTGTTCCCTGATTTTGTCCTTCCAACTCTCCTTCGGCCTGTCTCTGCTCCTTTTTCCCTGGACGCTGCCTTGCAAGATCATCTTGGTAAGGCCGGATGAACGGACGATGTGTCTATGCTATTGCAGTATGCATTTTATGACCAAAGTGAGAAGGTCAGGGTATGGTCCAATTGCATTTTTGATCCGTTGTTCGACTTCATCATTTGTGATGTGATCTTTTTATGAGATACTAAAGACTTTTCGGAAGTATCTCATCTCCACAGCTTTGATCCTTCTTCTTTCAAGGTCTGTATTCAAGGTCCAGGATTCACATGCATACAAAAATATTGACATGACCAGGGAACGAATGAGTCTGATCTTTGATCTGATGGTGATATTTCTGTCTTTCCAAACGGTTTTTTACTTGGTCATTGCTGATGAAGTTTGCCCTATTCTGGAGAGTATTTCTGGTTTTGGTCCTTCGTCTGTCACTATTGCACGTAGGTATCTGAAGCTGCGTACGGTCTCGAGCTTCTGATTGTTGACTGGATGTCCACTGTGATGTTTTTGCTGCTATTAGACAATCTAACACTTTTAAACTCGAAAATAGTTAAAGTGCAGTTAAGAATTATTTCTTTAACTACATCTCCAAGCTATGGGATAAAAACTAATCTACTTCACTTCACTTTCACCTATCCCGAAGAGTGGATGTTCGTCGGGGCTTTTGAAGATTTGACCACCAGCTTCCTACACTCCTTCCGCTCTTCAGAGCGTGTCTTTGAGGTCCAGGCCTGTCCATTCCTTGATGTTGTTCTTCCAACTCTTCGTCGGTCTGTCTCTGCTCCTTTTTCCCTTGACGCTGCCTTGCAAGATCATCTTGGCAAGGCCGGATGAACGGGTGATGTGTCTATGCCATTGCTGTTTGCCGTTTGCGTTTCCTGACCAAAGTGAGAAGGCCAGGGTATGGTCCAATTGCATTTTTTAACCGTTGTTTGACTTCATCATTTGTGATGTGATCTTTGAATGAGATATTAAGGATTTTTTGGAAGCATCTCATCTCCACAGCTTTGATCCTCCTTTCAAGGTCTTCATTCAAGGTCCAGAATTTACATGCATACAAAAATACTGACATGACCAGGAACGCATGAGTCTGATCTTTGATCTGGTTGTGATATTTCTGTCTTTCCAACTGGTTTTCAACTTGGTCATTGCTGTTGAAGTTTGCCCTCTTCTGGTTTTGATCCTTTGTCTGTCACTATTGCACGCTGGTATTTGAAGCTGCGTACGGTCTCAAGCCTCTGGTTTTGACCTGGATGTCCATTTTCTTGCTGCTGTTAGACAATCTAAAACTTTGAAACCCGAAAATAGAAAATCTAGTTAAATTGCTGTTGAGAATTATTTCCTTCACTACATCTCCAGGCTGTGGGATAAAAACTAAAGTAAACAACTACCAACAAGCTTCACAGTGTCCACACTGGACCCACGAAAATCTTCTGGTCTTTCGAGAACAGACGAAGAAGTTTTTACTCGTTTACGTATTTAGATATATGCTTCCGTGACCCATGGATATCTCCTGCGTTGAGATGAGAAACCGCTCTGTGTCAGATGCGATACAGACTTAACCATTAGACACATTAGAATGTCCGGACTTTGGAGAGAAGTAAATATTTTAAATGCACAAAATTAAAAGGTCTGTTCTCCGTCGTTGATCCAAATAGAATTCTCAAATCTATAAAAGTCATTAGCCTGTATTCTAAAAAGTAGATAATTTTTGTTTTAAAATGTAAACATCTGTTTCTATTTTCTAATCTTTTTAAAACAATTTTTTTTTACCATGAGATGTTTTCCTTTACTTTAAAAGTAAATAAAGCCGTGCAGTGAGCTGTTGTGAATGCAATCAACTTGTGTTTCATGCGTGCATGTGGCCGTAAGATGTTGCCAGCGCCGTAAAACTTTTATTAAACTAAATGCAGAGCGTTGCTCCATGATGTACAGCAGAGAAGGCTTCTGGATTCCAACTCCTAGATGGATCCGCCACGTGCCGTCTCACACACACACACGCGATACACAAATCAGAAAGCTACTGTCGTTATGTGGACACCAAAAATTCTGCACACACTCGAAGTGTGTATAGCGTTGTGTATAGAAATAACGAAATAACAGCGTTATTCGGACCGGAACCAAATTCAAAAATATTTTAACACATGATGTAATTTTTGGCGGGAAATGCGATGGTGACCTTAAAACATTATGTGGACGTCTACATAACGGGGCATGTCTACATAACGTGAGTGTGCAAATATACTTTTGTCTACATAACTACGCAAAGACACACACACACACACACACACACACACACACACACATTGCTGTCTGATATATTATAGGAATATTTCTTTATACATACATAATAAACAGGTAGATATATGTAACCATTTCTTTATATCATTTATAATATTTTTTCAGCCACACTTTGGGTTTGTGTTCCTGAACCGGCCTACTCACGATGACCTTGGCCTTGCACGTGCGGCGGAC
>NW_004797282.1:2926531-2928836 GCF_000002075.1 Aplysia californica | reverse complement strand
CCTATTCTGGAGAGTATTTCTGGTTTTGGTCCTTCGTCTGTCACTATTGCACGTAGGTATCTGAAGCTGCGTACGGTCTCGAGCTTCTGATTGTTGACTGGATGTCCACTGTGATGTTTTTGCTGCTATTAGACAATCTAACACTTTTAAACTCGAAAATAGTTAAAGTGCAGTTAAGAATTATTTCTTTAACTACATCTCCATGCTATGGGATAAAAACTAATCTACTTCACTTCACTTTCACCTATCCCGAAGAGTGGATGTTCGTCGGGGCTTTTGAAGATTTGACCACCAGCTTCCTACACTCCTTCCGCTCTTCAGAGCGTGTCTTTGAGGTCCAGGCCTGTCCATTCCTTGATGTTGTCCTTCCAACTCTTCGTCGGTCTGTCTCTGCTCCTTTTTCCCTGGACGCTGCCTTGCAAGATCATCTTGGCAAGGCCGGATGAACGGGTGATGTGTCTATGCCATTGCCGTTTGCCGTTTGCGTTTCCTGACCAAAGTGAGAAGGCCAGGGTATGGTCCAATTGCATTTTTTAACCGTTGTTTGACTTCATCATTTGTGATGTGATCTTTGAATGAGATACTAAGGATTTTTCGGAAGCATCTCATCTCCACAGCTTTGATCCTCCTTTCAAGGTCTTCATTCAAGGTCCAGAATTTACATGCATACAAAAATACTGACATGACCAGGAATGCATGAGTCTGATCTTTGATCTGGTTGTGATATTTCTGTCTTTCCAACTGGTTTTCAACTTGGTCATTGCTGTTGAAGTTTGCCCTCTTCTGGTTTTGATCCTTTGTCTGTCACTATTGCACGCTGGTATTTGAAGCTGCGTACGGTCTCAAGCCTCTGGTTTTGACCTGGATGTCCATTTTCTTGCTGCTGTTAGACAATCTAAAACTTTGAAACCCGAAAATAGAAAATCTAGTTAAATTGCTGTTGAGAATTATTTCCTTCACTGCATCTCCAGGCTGTGGGATAAAAACTAAAGTAAACAACTACCAACAAGCTTCACAGTGTCCACACTGGACCCACGAAAATCTTCTGGTCTTTCGAGAACAGACGAAGAAGTTTTTACTCGTTTACGTATTTAGATATATGCTTCCGTGACCCATGGATATCTCCTGCGTTGAGATTAGAAACCGCTCTGTGTCAGATGCGATACAGACTTAACCATTAGACACATTAGAATGTCCGGACTTTGGAGAGACCCGAAGTAAATATTTTAAATGCACAAAATTAAAAGGTCTGTTCTCCTTCGTTGATCCAAATAGAATTCTCAAATCTATAAAAGTCATTAGCCTGTATTCTAAAAAGTAGATAATTTTTGTTTTAAAATGTAAACATCTGTTTTTATTTTCTAATCTTTTTAAAACAATTTTTTTTTTACCATGAGATGTTTTCCTTTACTTTAAAAGTAAAATAAAGCCGTGCAGTGAGCTGTTGTGAATGAAATCAACTTGTGTTTCATGCGTGCATGTGGCCGTAAGATGTTGCCAGCGCCGTAAAACTTTTATTAAACTAACTGCAGAGCGTTGCTCCATGATGTACAGCAGAGAAGGCTTCTGGATTCCAACTCCTAGATGGATCCGCCACGTGCCGTCTCACACACACACACGCGATACACAAATCAGAAAGCTACTGTCGTTATGTGGACACCAAAAATTCTGCACACACTCGAAGTGTGTATAGCGTTGTGTATAGAAATAACGAAATAACAGCGTTATTCGGACCGGAACCAAATTCAAAAATATTTTAACACATGATGTAATTTTTGGCGGGAAATGCGATGGTGACCTTAAACATTATGTGGACGTCTACATAACGGGGCATGTCTACATAACGTGAGTGTGCAAATATACTTTTGTCTACATAACTACGCAAAGACACACACACACACACGCGCGCGCGCGCACGCACACACACACACACACACATACACACATACACATACACAAACACACAAACATACACACACACATTAACACACACACATGCACACACATACTCATAAATACACACACACACGCACACACACAAATATACACACTTTAACGCACACAAACACACTAACACACTCACTAACACACACACACACACACACACACACACACACACACACACACACACACACACACACACACGTGTACACAGCTATACACAAACGCTCGATCGATCGATCTCTCTCTCTCTCTCTCTCTCTCTCTCTCTCGCTCTCTCTCTCTCTCGCACAGACACACACACACGGACACATTCAGACGCACGCACACACAAACACATACGCGCTCATACACACACGCGGTG
>NW_004797282.1:2922776-2926431 GCF_000002075.1 Aplysia californica | reverse complement strand
CGAACAACACGCACAGTTCCTGAGGGATCTCGTCTCCGAGTCTCTCCTTAACAACACACTTCTCATTTACTTCAGCGACCACGGGGCCAGATACGGCAAGTTCAGGTAAACTTGGGTAATGCACAGATAGAGCCTTTTTTAAAATTGTTTGTTACGCTTTAGAAGGAGCACTTATACGCGATAATCCTTATTTAGTTCTGGGATAAAGCAAGGACAAACAGACAGAAACCACAGAGGGGAAGAAAAGGAAAACACCTGCTATTGGCAGTCCGCAATTATCTGCATGGAATTTACAGCCTAGATATGGCAAAAGTTTCAGTGAAGCATAGATTATCATGAAATTACACTCCAATTGCAAAAGCTATCTGCAGCCTCATGTCACTAAATATAACAAGTCACTGAGCGATTTGCGTCGGGTCGTTTCGTTCAGACTGTTGTCACACCAAATACACGTCGTGCGATTACATGTGTAATTGTAATCATTATGCCCCATGGACTCAGTTTAGATAATCGAGGAGACTTCTCCCTTGGCCCTATCTGTCAGGGTCAATCCGGTTAGAGGGGGGATGCAACATTGCCAAGGACGTAGTTAACTGTTAAAGTATAATTAAATTGTTACTGTCTGGGGAAAAGCGTGTCTGCTCAGAAAGGTGTTTACAGCCAAATTAGAGAAAATAATCTTTGTCCAATGCACAAGGAGATCGAGGGTGAAATATAATGTTGAACAGGGTGATGAAATCAGCGCTCGCAAATAAAAACAAAGTGAAGATACTTGCATTTTTACTCAGCTTTGGGAATGTTTCATCTTATTTTCGATTTTTGGCTCAATACCTTTCATACCCATTAAAGAATATATTTCTGTGTCTTATACAGTTGCAAGTGCCGTAAAACCCTCTACTATAAAAAAAAATATATATATATTTCTGTGTGAATTTTTTTACTGAAAAAAACCTTGATTAAAGGCACAAAAAATGTAAAATTTCACTTTTCACGGACTCTCAAGCTAAGGAAATAACACATCTTTTGCTGCCATTTTTTCACAAAGTTTACCCCTAAAACCAGGTGGTCCTCACCTTCTTCAGTGGCAAATATCTCGACTTCTACTCAAGATAAATGGATAATATTTTTCATCCCAAGCAAGACAAATGAACAAGCTTTAAAATGATACCAATAACTCTGTATGCCCAAAAATTGACGAGAGCACGATTCCATTTTGCTTTCTATTAAATGAAAGATGGTATTTTCTAGTAGCAGTATATGATGCTGTATATTTAAAATCCATACCGTCGGACAGTTGTTGTTTAAATGTTCTAAACCCGATTTTTTTACTTCTATATTAGTGAACTCCATTTTAAAATGTTACGGTAACAAAAGTGCAACAAACCTAACACAACTGATACATTCATTGGTCAATTGCCACTTTCCACCCTGTGGAGGGTATTCAAGAGACCGTCCCTCCTAATCTTAGATCCATCTGAAACAGTACCAAGGCAAGTGGGTAGAGCACCTTGAAAACAATCCAATTCAGTAACGTTCCATTGGAGATTCGAACAAAGGATATCAACACCATAGCCGAGCATGATACCAACCGAGTGAAGTGCATATACTACTTGGAATTTTATTTTTTTGGTGCTATATTCCATCCCTTTCCTTTGAACAAAGAATCAGCATAAAGCAAATATTGAATACTTTCTGCTTTTTTCTCTTTTCTTCCAGGCCAACCTATAACGGAATGATCGAAGAAAGGGCGCCCTTCATAATGTTCGTATTTCCGAAGTGGTTCCACCAGAAATACCCACTTTACGTGCAGGCGCTTCAGACAAACAGGAAACGACTCACCACTCCTTTCGACGTCCACGAGACGCTAAGAGACGTTCTATACTTGGACGGGAAAACCAAGGGGGCCGGAAGTCTAGAAGACCGCGCCATCAGCCTGTTCCGGGAAATCCCGAAAGAACGTACGTGCGAACACGCCGACATTGACAGTCACTGGTGTCTATGTCATGATGTGAAGCAAGCTGATATTCCCAAACCGCTGGCCAACTACCTTGCTCTTACAGCTGTAGAACGTATTAACGCTTACGTTGGGGATATTCATCACATATGTTGGAAACTTGATCTAGATAAAGTTCTTAATGTTCTTCTTGTCTCTTCACCAGCAAAGAAACTGAAGACTTCTAAAGACTTCCAAAACCTTTCATTGTCTAAGGCATTCAACGATAATAAAGGGGTTCAGTTGTATAGAATAACTATCCAAACTTTGCAAAACGAAGGTATGTACGAGGCTTCAGTATTGTACAACTTGAAAGAAAATAAAGCAAAGGTAATAGGCGACGTCAGTCGTCTAAATAGATACGGCCACCAGGCCGACTGTATGAAGAAAGCAGTCTTAAAACCTTACTGCTTCTGTAGTTCCTACGCTAAATCTTTAAACAAGATAATTGGGATATATTTAAAATAAAAAGCAAGAAAAAGAGCAAAACTCATATTTCTTGTGGTAACAAAATTAAATGTATATGAGGTAAGTCCCCCCCCCCCCCCCACCCTAAAAAAAAAGATACTCCTAGAAGTAAGTTTTACTATTCTGTAAAAATTAACAATATATCCATATTCCAGGGACGTGAAATTTTGTGCTCTACTGACACATGTTTTTTCCTTTAAAAAACCGTTGATCTCAGTACTCATTTTCATCTAATGTAGGAAGCGGTCAGATGAAGTGACCAAGTCCACATATGCAAGACTACTTTGCGCAGCATTTGTTTTAGTACAATTGCTTAATTGTCTTTGAAATCGCTGCCTCCTCAGTCCTTCCTTGATTTGAGGAAAGAAATTAAATGAAAGTGTCATGGTACTATGTCTGGTAAATATTTGGAATGTACAAAGATTCCATTTATCAGGAATCCAGAAGATAGATTATGACCCTTCGAGCAGTGTGCACAGGCGGGTTGTCATGATAAAAGACAGCATTCAAGCAAAGCCACTTTCTTCTGATGGATGGTATTTGTATGAAGAACCATCTTGTCATTGTCAACATTGACAATTGAGCTAGTTCAACACGACATTAAAAGACAGGACGTGCATCATTTTCAAAGCATCTAGCTTGTGCCGAGCTTTCTGTGGTCATGATTATCCTTGTTTTCTTCATTCTGTTGATTGTCTTTTCGGATCTGAATCAGACGAATACACCCAGGTGCCTTCACCTGTTCTGATGACAAAATCTCTCCCTTTAATCCATGCAACATTGACAGTACACCATTACATCGTAGACCTCAGAGATTGGTTCCTTTCTGTTCTCCAGAATGTTACCAAGGAGGTCATGTGTTTTGTAGTGAGCCATGGGAAAACATGCGTCGATCTATATGCTGGGAAATAGTTAAAGGTTAACGTTGATGCTCTATTATTATAACATGAGAGTTTAATGCAGATTCATATAAAACTATCTTCTGTTCAGATGCCGTGCTCGCCTTTTTCTGGGAAGCCTTGAACACTGACGATGGAGACAGACGAACATAATAATATAAAGTGATTGAAAACGAGACAGAGAGAGAGGAGAGGGGGGGAGAGACTGGAGAGGGGAAAAAGAGATAGATACGTAGTTAAATGAAGAAGAAGAAGAAGAAGAAGAAGAAGAAGAAGAAGAAGAAGAAGAAGAAGA
>NW_004797282.1:2920633-2922056 GCF_000002075.1 Aplysia californica | reverse complement strand
CACACACACACACACACACATATAAACATGCACACACACGTAAACACATACACAAACAAAAACACTCACAAACAAAAACACACACACACATAAACACACATACACAGACACACACTCATACGCACACACACACACACTCACACACGCACTCACATTATACACATTACAAAAGAGAATAAGTTATCTCACATACAAAGAAATCTCAAGAAACAGAGTGTAAGGGAGCTTAGAGGGCATAACTGTCAGGTTCTCGTTTAAAATTTTTTAAATCATAATAATAATGAATAGCATTAATAGCACAAATCCCCACTCAGCAGAAAGCTATATTATGCGCCTCACAAGAGAACGTTATTACTCCAAGACACCCTAGGACGCATAGAAATATTCCTAGCTTCCTAGCTTTTTAAATTTTAGCTGGGATATATTTTTAGTCTTACTTTTTATATTGCAATATCTAACGTCACCTCTTCTCTATTACTCCTTGTTTTAGTATGTGTTTTACACCATTTGCAACACAATAATGTTATACAAGTGCCGAAGAATAGAGGTGTTGCAAGATAATAACAAACACAAAAAGAAGGAGGAGAGATAAGAGCGATATATGTTTGGTAGGGAAGAAGGAATGGACCGCACCAGAGCACTCGCCAACCACCCACTCTATTGCTCCAGAAAGAAGAATACAAGAAAGAAGTGAAGAAAAGCGCTTTTCTAAAAAAGGGAAAGCATCTTTAATTTTAAATGCAGAATAGCCCAGCAAAAACAAGTGTAACGTATACTAAAATACTGGACTGTGGAATATTTCAGTTCGAATCCCTGACCAACTCAAGTAATACTGAGACCTCATAAGTCTACTCTTCATGGCTAATCGCAAGCAAAACCTGTTCAGGATTGTATGAGAGTGGTCTTGCTTCATTTTAGATACATAAGAACAATATTAAAAAATAACACTGCAATCTAGTATCACAAGATAAGAACCATGACCGAAAGCTCAGTTCCAACGTGGTAAACATGTCGGCATTATAGATCAACTTTTAAAAAAATTTAAGTTGCAGAGATTTATTCCCTGGCAGCGATACGTCCAATCTTGTCAAAAGCGGCGTTGGACCACCCAATTTCTATCAAGCACACTTACGATCATTGGGACAATCGATTCAAGCTTAAATCTCACACGCCAGATCCCTTACCTGTCTTGAAACCATTTTCATCTCAAGAGCACTTCGTTGAAAGGATTGATACCAATAAAGAAACCACACGAACAAAACGAAATACATGACGACTATCAGGCGTAGCTTAAAATTTGCTGCATTCCCAATTCTACAATTCTACGTGCGCATGCCGTTGTGGTGAAAAGCCACAGTGATATCGAGAAGAACTTATCGTCTACTAAATGAACTCTCCTCTCCCCCGCCCTCCTTCCCCACCC
>NW_004797282.1:2917361-2918626 GCF_000002075.1 Aplysia californica | reverse complement strand
ACACACACACACACAGCTATCTTCCAACACACACCCATCGTTAAAATTAATCAGAAGTGTCTTTCGAACGTGATGTCACGGCGAGCCATATTATGTGACCCCATAGAGAATGGAGACGCTGAAAGTGCAAAGCAGATCTCGACTTTTTCGAATAGAGAGCTCAAATACACATATTTACTTTTACTTTACTTCTACTTTTTTCATCCGCTTGTACCGTGGGTGTCGCGGGGAGACACAGGCGTCTGTCTACAGCGAGGCGAGTGGCCTGTAGGAGGGACATCCCGTGAGCTCTCAGGGTGTCTGCCACAGATACACTCCATCGTCGCCTTGGTCTTCCTCTGGCTCTCCATCCAGAATATTCCATGTTGTATGTTCTCTGAGCTGGATGGTTTGAGGGCATCCGCGTGAGGTGCCCGTTAATTTCATATTAGTTGAAACAGTTTTATCTGGATTCTTCCAATTCACTATGCAACTTCATTTAGTTCGTTATATCTGATGGAAACGTTGGAAAATATTACTCTTTCCCTTTGCCTGTTGACTCTACTGAGTGAAAAGTGTAACATTTGAAGGTTGTGTGTTGATATTATAGCGCCAAAAGCATACAGTTCATTTTAAAATGGTGAAATGGTATAGGTTTAACGTCTCTATCAAAACTGTTAGGTTATTTAAGAAGCAGGACCTCCGAATTTAACTTTCATTTAAGAAAAGACCGAGCCAAGTGGGAAATTCGTGTTAAGTGCCTTTCCCAAGGGCACAACGTCGGACAGTACTGAGGCTCGAACCTCCGAACCAGCAATCTCACGATTACGAATACCGTTGCCAAACCACTAGGCCACCATAATATAACTAATATAAGCATTAAAATTAGTACACAAAAAATGAAGAGGTGACGTTATTAACTTTTGGGCAGAACTAATTTGTCAAGGTAAACAGAAATTAAAAAAATTAAACAAGAAGAAATGCACAAAATTAATTCTTTTATTATAACTTCATATCATTTTTTTTTCATGCAAACACTGGAAGTGCGGAGACTTTCTTTTTGCGATTGAAATATCTATTTAGGCATTTGTGCGTGCGTGTGTATATGTGTGTATGTATGTGTGTGTATGTGTGTGTTTATCTATGTTCTATGTGTGTGTGTATGTGTGTGTAATTGTGTATTTAACGTTGCTCAACGTGTGTACATTGTAATGCGCCATATTGAGAGTGTTATTCAATCATTAATTTATTCAAAAACATTTTTTTTAAAGATATATATATATATA
>NW_004797282.1:2902996-2915942 GCF_000002075.1 Aplysia californica | reverse complement strand
GTTTCCTGTTTGTCTGGAGCGCCTGTACGTAAAGTGGGTATTTCTGGTGGAACCACTTCGGAAATACGAACATGATGAAGGGCGCCCTTTCCTCGACCATCCCATTGAAGGTTGTTCTGAAATGTAGAAAAAAGAAAAGCTATCAATATTTGCCACACAAGAATTGGTTGCTTGTTCTTCGCTTTTGAGAAACCCAGCAGTAATTCAATAACGAAATCTTATTTTTAAAAACCGTTCTAGCATCACATACTGGAAATTGAAGGGAAAAAAAGAGTACAATGCCGGCCATGTCATTCTGAACTTGTGTGATCGTCATTTGAACATGATGCGGACAACTACGGGCCCTGTGGGGAAACTAATTCTCACGACATTTCCCACATGCATACCTGTGAAACGACAATTAATCATTTTAAAAAGCTGCAACAGCATCGACATCAGCTACTACTACAACCACAATATAACAATAATTTCAAAAACAACAAGAGCAATAAAACAACAACAAAAGCAACAACAATAACATCATCATCAACAACAACAACAACAACAACAACAACAAACCCAATCACACCTCTACTAACACCAAAAACATTGACAACAACAGCAACACCACTAAACTTATTTCCATAAGGTAGTTGACACATAAGTACTTTTAAATCTAAGTGATGGTTTCTTTCTTCTCGTATTTCTTATAATCATCGTTCTCGTCCTTTGAACATGATGCGGACAACTACGGGCCTATAGAGAGTAGAGCAATTATTCATGTCACGTATTTGCCTGATTCTCCAACCGGGCCACATGGAAGCCTGATGTCTGGAATACCCAACTGAACCCATTAAAAACAAAAAGGGCATCGAAATCTATGGGTCTCAAAATGTACGGCCAGGTATGCTAGTTATGATTACGATTTTGGCGTGCGTTTCAAGAAATCGATCTAAAACTAAAATGGAGGCTACTTTTGGCCAACTTGAACAGCTGCGCATGTTTACATAATTTGTTGAATTAGTTTAACCCTCTGGGATCCTCGAGACCCCCGAAGAATAAAATTATAGTGGTCATTTCCTTGGAAATGTTTTTCAGTTTGTAAAGCATAATAAACTCACTTAAATAAATAACTTAGCATAGTATAATAAAAATAAAGAAAAACCCATTCGTTTCATAGAGCAACACAAACATGCACTTTATACAAATGATTAAAGTCTGAGATCCCCTTTGAGACCAAAGCAAAGCTCATTAACTCTATCTTCATCCCCACTTTGACCTACCAGTGCCAGACATGGACCCTGACCAAAAGTCTTGAACGTAAGATAACGAACTGTGAGATGAGATGTCTGAGGAGAACCGTCAACAAAACCAGACGGGACATGGTCAGAAACAACAAGATCAGAGAAATGAGGGGAACACCACCTGTTCTCCACTACATTCGACGGCAAACAATCAGGCAGTTTGAACATCTCACGCGTATGGCACCTCACCAGCTCGCCAGTAAAGGCCACTACAGAAAAGTATAAGGGTACACGGCAAGAGGAAGACCAATAAAGACCTGGATCCAGGGTGTGAAGGATACCCTGAGAACAGATAATATCCCACCCGGCCAGGCCTTCAAACTTGCTAGAGACTGGAAGCTCTTTCTCCCTTCGACGCCCTAGACGTACAAGAGGATGGATAAAGTATGTAGAGTAAGTAGATTAAAGTCTGAAGGGAAAGTTTCAAGTGAGTGTAATCACAACATTCGACCTGCATTTGACGCGAATCCTTTGCAATCTCAACGGAGACGAGGCTTCTGGTTATTCGGAAACGCTTGGTGACTTCGCGCTGTTTGGGGCATATTTTCATTATTCAAACGTATCTTTTCCATTCTGTTTCCTTTACCTCCTGAAACTTAACTTTCCGGAGTGCTACACATGCCCATATGTCGCGGTCGAAATTAACGTTTGCCATGCTCCGCATACATACAGACTTCAACATAAGTTAAGGACCACCTCGATAGATAGCCCTGATTTTTTTTTTATCCGAAAAAAGACAACAAGGAATGTTTCAAAATTATTTGCTCTGAAAGTGTCAATGGGTTACCAATGCGTATTGCAAAGCTTCCTAAAGGGGAAAAACCACCCCGTGCAGCACGGAAATCCTTGGGGAATTCTAGCCTAATTCGCTGGGGGAGGGGGTTATCGACTTGTGTACGACACCACGGACATTCATCAGTTAAAATTTCTGGTGCACGTGATAAACGGATGTACGGTCTCCAACTGTGCTCACTTTGGTGGCAATATAAGTCGTCGAGAGAGGACCGATATGTCCGCATGCAGGCCCTGCGACAGAGGACACCGACAGCCAACAGCATCAGGCATCGTCTGCGTGCTGCTACCAAAGAGGCGGTGAGCTCCGAGATCATTCGGCCTCGTCTGCAGGTTGCCAACATCGTGCCAGGCGTCCAATCAAGAAACCAAGGCTAACCGCAGGTCGCCAGGCAAGTCGTCCATGGGGGCCATGTGTTGTTCACAGATGAGTCACGATTCATGTTCAACCCAACAGATGGACGTTTGCGTGTGTGGCGGCGTCCACGAGAACAGTTAACAGACATTAATGAGCAGGAGGTGACTCCTTTCGGTGGTGGCTCCATAATGGTATGGGGTGGAATTGGGACACACCATAGAACCCCCATTTACCATGTTGATGGTATTTTGAATGGCTCACGGTACCTGCAAGAGATACTGCAGCGACTAGTCACGGCGGGTCTCCAACACGCTGACCAACATGCAATACTCCAGGACAACAACGCCACCCCACATCGTTTCAGAGCAGTAAACGCGTTCATCGGGCAAGCAGGGATCACAAGAATGCCATGGCCAGCCAACAGTCCGACTTCAACCATTGAGAATGTGTGGGGGTGAACTTGGCCGGTGAGTCCAGCAGCCCTAGCCACCACCAGCTTACTGACATGAGCTGCTACAGATCATGTAGCAAGATTGAGCAAACATTCCTTAAGCCTTCATCCCAACCACTATCAACACTATGAGGCGGCGCTGCCTCGGTGTGGTGGTCACACCTGTATTTAAACGGACATTCATGGACACTAATTCCTACATTTTTCTTTTAAGGGGTACTGTTTGCAAGCCGCAAACCAAAGGCCAGAAATCCTAAATTAATTTCTGTTCGAGGACGACCAATGTCTTATTCATCATGACCAACAAAGTCTCCAAAATCACACTACCGAAGTCAACAACAGCTGTGAGAAATTCAACTTGAAAATAAGCACATCAAAAACAGAAGTTATGAAAGTGAGCCGAAACCATAGTCTCCTGAACATCAACGTCAATAGTAAACAGCTGAAACAGGAGAAGGAGTTTAAATATCTTCGCAGCGCTTTTTCTGAAAACGGGTCCATATACAGAGAGCTTATCACCTCAAAATTCATACCAACGTTAAGTTATCAGTGCCAGACCTGGACTTTAAGCAAAACCCATAAAAACAAAATTACCGTATGCGAAATGAAATGTCTCCGCAAAACCCTTCACATCACAAGACGAGACAGGCAGAGAAATGAAGAAGTAAGAGCAGCTATCGGCACGGAGTTCTGCCTTCGTTACATAGATAGAAAGTCAGAGGATAAAAAGGTTTGGCCACCTGTTACGCATGTATCGTCGGTGGCCTAGTGGTTAGGCTCTCGGACTCGCAACCGTAAGGTCGTGTGTTCAAATCCCGTCAGGGGCTCGACATTATGTCCTTGGGAAAGGCACTTTGCACAACACCAAGCACTCAGACTATAAAGGAAAAGGAAGGCCACGCAAACAGGTGGATCGAGTGCGTCAAGGAAACACTAAGAAAACATAACATTATAACTGAAAGAGCTGCAGAGCTGGCCTACCATAGAAAACTGCCTCTCCCCTCGACGCTTAACGGCAACAGAGGATGAAAAAGTGAAAAGTAAAATAAGTTGTTCCAAGCGACATATTGTCTAAGTTCATGACGTCATCATTCTGAAATTGAATTGATTTTTTTGGAGAAATGATTCTATTACCTATCTTTGGAATTTCAAATGTTTTGCTTTTCACCTGTTTGTGCTGCGAAATTGTTTGCAAGTGGTCCTTAACTATGTTGAAGTCTGTTCAAAAAGAACTCGCTGTAAACAGCACAGCTCGATTGCTTTTTAAAAAGCAATAGACTTAAGAAGTCAATTGTATTTGTTTAATATAACTATAACTGTGGCTTTTGCTCTTTCGTCTGTCCTCGGTTACAGCAAGCGAAAACCAAATAGCTCGGTTTAATCTTCTCGGGTCTTTGCATATGGGTCTAAAAGCTGGATGGCAAACAGAATCTAAAAGGCCAATAATGACGGCCAAAAGCATCAAAACCTATTCTCATCAACATCACACTTTAACTACCTTAATACTTGTTGGGTATCTGGCTTGTAGGAGTGTCATGTGTCATGCAAAGTTACTTGCGTAATGACAACTTAATAAATAAACGAGATTTTTCAAATCAGGAACAACAGAAAGTGAACAAGATGATAATTACAGTACAACTCTATGGGTTTGGGGGGGGGGGGGGTTCAAGTTAATGTTCACCCTAACGTACCTGAACCTGCCGTATCTGGCCCCGTGGTCGCTGAAGTAAATGAGAAGTGTGTTGTTAAGGAGAGACTCGGACACGAGATCCCGCAGGAACTGTGCGTGTTGTTCGTCCGCCGCACGTGCAAGGCCAAGGTCATCGTGAGTAGGCCGGTTCAGGAACACGAACCCAAAGTGTGGCTGGCAACAGAAATTATACGTTGCTTGATTGAGAGAGATATATATATATATATATATATATATATATATATATATATATATATATATATATATATATATATATATATATATATATATACAGAGAGAGAGAGAGAGAGAGGGGGGGAGGGAGGGAGAGAGAGAATAAATGTGTGCATACCTGCTGTTTTTCTTTTAAATATATATGCTACATTTTTTTAAAATTCAATAAGACAGAGATAGAGAGTGTTAGGTAGATAAATAAAAGGTACAAAGAGGGAGGGAAAGAGAGAGAGAGAGAGAGAGAGAGAGAGAGAGAGAGAGAGAGAGAGAGAGAGAGAGAGAAGGAGAGAGAGAGATAGAGGGAGAGAGTGAGAGGGGTGGGGGGAGAGAGATGGGGGAGTCGACAGAGAGTGAGCGGAATAAATTAATTAGTCAGGCTTTAAGAAGCCATTTAAGAAGCATACATTTTTTTAAATCCTAGGCATACAAAAGAATCAAGTAAAAGTTGCGTAAATTCAAGCAATGACTCCTGAGAAAAATTATGGCTGAGAAAGCTTGCCTCGGACATATCAGTTGTTTGGTAAAAGTAATACGGCGCTTGCAACTGCATACAGTCATATAAGCGAGCCAACAGGACAAGAACAAAATGAACTTAAACGGACAGTAATTCAATAACAATCTGCGGACTCACCTCATGTTTAAACGACCGCACAAACTGTTTTGGATAATTCAGAATGAACTCCACAGCCGTCGTGTCGCCCAGACAGTTGTGGCTGTTTCGCCATATTTTTTCGTTGGCTTCCATGGCAACCGCCAGAGGGCGTGCGTAGTAGTGGGTCGGCGGGGCGTAGAAGCCTTGCTTGAGGTAGTTGAAAGTCGCGATGTTGGGGAAGTCTTCAGCGTACAGGGTTCGGTAGCCTGGTGGGAGAAAAGAGTAGATCGATGCAGTCAAATCTATTCTGACGGCCACGTCCTGTATACGCCAATCACCTGCTCAAACATCAACTTCCTATGGCCTCCCGTGTGTATTTTTTTTTTACATTATAATGTCACTCTTTAAGATGGTCATCTGCCTAAGAAGGCCATTTTTGTCTTCGACAATTGGTGGTCTAATAAAAGAGTTTCGGTTGTATTTTGTTTTACTTGTTGGCTTTTTTTTCGTGCCGTCGCTAGTCTAAAAACACACTCATAATCTTGAGACTGTCAGTTTTGGGCTTCGAGGCTTAGCTCAGTCCGACGTTGTATCCTTGCAAATGGCATTTACCCGAATTATCACATTTATTCGGTTCATTGCTATCGAAGAAAAACCTTAAATTCGTAGGTCCTATCTTTGAAATAGCCTTACACGTTACAGTGTTGCAAAATGCTTTAAACTTATAAAATTGCGCACTTTTTTACTAGCTGGTGCATCAAAAAACCCGTATGCTTAAATTAACCACTTCACTCAATATAATACCAACCCATATATAATGAAAGACATAATATTATTTTACTTTAAGCAAAGGTAACCATCAGATATCAGAAAAGATCCCCGAAAACTGACAATGATCGAGAATTAAGATACCAGAAAATATTCCAGCACATCACAACCTTCCTTGTCCCACTCCCAGTAGGTGCAAGGGTATATGTTGGTGAAAATCATTTCATAGGACTTTGTACCATCATTATGTGCCAGATCTGTGACAGACGTCGGCAATAATAGTTCTCCAGTCTTTCCTTCAATCGGATGCTCTTTCTCCGTCACCCATCTAACTATCTGTTTAGGCTCTCCAATATGTTGCGCTGGGACTGCCCCAGCCTCGTTTTCTTTCAGTTTTGTCAGTGATAGCGTAATGTGCCTGGCCCTTATATCTATACAAGTGTCCCAGAAACTGCATTTTTTCGTACTGCTATTTTTTATCATCGGGCAGCTCTAGTTCGCTTCAATAAGTACTACCTCTTTCAATTGTCTCCTTTTAAAAAAGTAATACATAAAAGCAAAAAGGGTACCTCCTCCCCTCTTCCAACAAATAAGTATAAAAAAGAAAGAAAAAAAGGAATAGTATACAGAACGGTTGTATCTCCCGGAAAGAGAATTTTATTTTCTTATGTTATTATTTCATGTACGTTTTGATTATAATATGACTCACCAGCGTCTGAATACTTCTTCCATATAAAAGGCCACTCGTCCAGGTACTGGGATGAGTCCCAGTACTTTAAGTGCTCTGTGATATAACTTCCTGTCAGGAGAGGGGTCAAGTTGGGGAAGGTGTTGTCACCCACTTTGTTGTAGCGTTCCAGTTCGATTCCTCCCAGGCCCAGCAGTAAATTCCGTGTTTGTGGCATTGACCTGGTGAAAGTTTTTGAACGCAGAAAGATTGTTGGGTTTTTATTTTCATTTGGAAGGCGTATGTGTGTTGTATGTGTGTGTGTGTGTGTGTGTGTGTTTGTGTATGTGTATGTGTGCGTGCGTGTGTGTGTATGTTTGTGTATGTGTGTTTGTATGTGTGTGTGTGTGTGTGTGTGTGTGTGTGTGTGTGTGTGTATGTGTGTGTGTGTGTGTGTGTGCACGTATACCCTACCCGTGTCTGTGGCACAAAAGTTCGGCCCTCCTGCATGGCATGCAGAAGATATGTATTTGATTCTTGTGTGATGAAGTCTGTTTCATATAATATCTCTGTATGTCAGCTTGTGATCCTCTGTCCCACTGAGTTGTTTGGTTTTTATTTTTTAAAATTTTTTGTTGTTGTTGTTGTTTTTGTTTTTTTGTGTTGTTTTGCTTTTTGTTTGTTTGTTTTTTGTTGGGTTTTTTTTGGGGGGGTGGGTTGGGGGGGTCACCCTTCCCTTTCAGTGTCTTGATTTTCCTTTTAAAGAGATGTGTAATTTAGCCCCGTCGATACAATTTATATAAACTAGGAGGCGTGCTTCGACAGCGCCAGTCAGAGCCAACCTGGGCTGAGAGGGACGCAACAACTCAGCAGAAAGACAAAGATGCAGGATGAAAATTATTCGAATTCGGGAATCAAACTTCTTTCCTCCTGTCTGCGACGGCGAACTGCCATTCAAGTAAACCGTAGACGACGTTTGTGTCTTGTTTTTGCCTTCTGATATTTAAAATCCGATCAGCTGAGTGTGAGCCAATAAAATTAAATATTCTTTTTCCACTCAAATGCAAGAATTGTTGTTTAGTAAAGCTAAGGTATTATTGGGTTTTTCAGTTTTTACCCTGCACAAGAGGTTTGTGTTTGTTTGTTTTTTGGGGGTTTTTTGGTTGTTTTTTTTGGTTGTTTTTTTTTTTTTGGGGGGGTTAGTTGAGAGACGCGCACAAGTGAAAGAGAGCAACACCATTTATAGACAAAGTGGCTTAGCATGACAAATAGAAAAACAAACAGAGAAACATATTACCAACAACAAAAAAAGACGTGATTATTTGTATGTTACCTGATGAAGTTCATCCTGGAGGTCCCGTCGACCCCCACCATGAGGACATTGAGGACTTCTGCTGGGGCTGCCGTGGACAGGTGGCGCTCTAGGAGGACACGGGAACCCTGCTCTATGGCAGGCTGGGGCTGGGTAAAAAGAGAGAGAGAGAAAGAGAAGTTATGCGTTTGTGGTTACGTGCGTGTATGTGTGTATAAGTATGAATGTGTGTGTGAGTGTATGTGTGTGTGTGTGTAGGTGTGTATAAGTATGAATGTGTGTGTATGTGTGTGTGTGTGTGTGTGTGTGTGTGTGTGTGTGTGTGTGTGTGTGTGTACGACAGGTGTATGTATGTCGAAGTGTACGGTATAATTGTGTATCTGTGTACATTTGTATTGTGATGCCTGTCTGTTTGTAGGTGTACGTGTGTGCATACAAAGGAAAAGCAGCCAGATGCCTACCTGCACTACAGTATGATACGTCTCGGCGACCTTGTTTTTTAGATGATCTTCACACTCCACATGGAGAAACTCATCCTGTAGTGGAAGGTGTAGGTCGTGAGAGAACGGCCCTTTCCAACCAGATGTCTGGAACTTGTTCTCATCGGTGGAGTGCCGGAACAAGGGCCGATACCGACAATGGGAAAAGTTCTCTCTCTTGAGAACTTTGTGAATCTTGGTCCAGTTGAGCCTGAGGACTCCTCCATCTATGTAGGTCACAGAGGGCCGGCCAGAACACGTTGTGGTGTTATACAGCGTGATCAAGCCGATTACGGACGGTTCAAACGGGTCCAACTCGGGAAAGGAGCATACTGTCTCGTTGTCGTCATGTCCGGCAGTTTGTCTCATTGGTGGTAAGGTTTGGCTCTCAGCTCTCACAGTCTGGCTCTGGGAAACAACAGAAAAGACTAATTTGCTACCATATTTCCAAGAGTTTGTCATGTTCATAACAAAATTTGACGTGGCAGAAGCCCTCCAATGTAGCACAAGCAACAACAAACAACAACAACAACAACAACAACAACAACAACAACAACAGGAGCAGCAGCAGCAGCAGCAGCAACAATAACAACAAAACAATAATGGTAAGAACAACAATAAGGACAACATCCTTGAAAACATACTTCCAAAGTATCTGAACCATCGAGGTCCGAAAGCCCTACAAAAGCCTCTTCTCATCTTCGACATAATTTGTCCATTAAGCAGACAGCAGTATTCCAGGAGTACAAGAAGATTGTCCTTGAGGAAGGTTGACATCCGGGCGAGTACACTCTTCTATGGGGTCACGGATAGGCGCAACAGACTAACTGCTATTAACTTCCGTTTCAACCTAAACCAGTTAGCCACACACACACGTTCACATATACATATATACACAAATGCATGCATTCACACTTACATACGTACACACACGCACACATACACGTACTCAGATACACACACTTACACATACACATTTGCACACATACGCACATATACATACATACGCACATTTACACATACACACGTACACACACACGCACATATACATACTCACATACTAACATACACATATTCAGACATACACACGTACACATACACACATAGGCACATATACATACTCACATACTCATATACAGACATTCACACATACACACGAACACACGTACACACATACGCACATAATATACATATTTACGTACACATACTCACACATACAGATGTACACACATACGCACATATACATACTCACATACACACATTCACACATTCACATATGCACACATATACACATAATTATATACACACATGTACACATACATACATACACATTTACACACATACGCACATATACATACTCACATACTCACATACACACATTCACATTAGCATATGTATACACATACGCACATTTACATATTTACATACACACATTCACACATTCAGACATATACACATATACATTATACGCACGTATACACATACATGCATACACATTTACACATATACACACAACAGCAAAATCATCCACTTCAGAGTCTACAAGACTCCCTAAACGCTTACTAAACGTTTGGAATCCGTAAAGCAAGAACAACCTGCTACCCTGCAATTACAACGTTCTATCTGCTCAGTGCCTAGTTTGAAGAAATCTGACTTTAAAAATGTTTTGTTTCACAACATGTCAAGCTTTTTCGAATGCAGTTTTTTAAATATATATCTTGATAACGACTCCGAATAATCTTAAGTTTTTGATAGAGCAGATAGAATAGTTGGTTTCTGACCTCATGGTCTTAGTAACTCAAAACGGCCAAAAATGTCTTCTAGAACTGTGTAATTCTGAGGTAGCGAACAATCAGTGACAGACATGTTTGTCGTCTCCTTTGCACAAGTAGGGCTGCTTTATTTTGGCTAATATTATTTAAGTACCAACCCAGCCTGAATGGACCACAGTGTCCCACCCAAAACCCATCAGATACTCGTTTGAAACTAAACACATTTTTTGCGTGAACTGTCGAAGAGGCTAATCATCACACCACAGATAATAATAATAATAATAATAATAATAATAATAATAATAATAATAATAATAATAATAATAATAATAATAATAATAATCGCATTAATATAGCGCTTTACAACTATTAATTACAGATGCCAATACCATTATCTGCTAGACTTCGATAACAGCAGTGGACTTTTAAAGGGGTCGTCATCATAAAAGGAGCATTAACTAGATCTAATTCCGTCCATTCGACCGCTAACAGCGGCTCTAGTTTCTCCGCTGCTTTCATTCAACCGCTGTGAGCGGCTCAACGAAATCCGAAGCAAAGGTGCACTTTTTAACATAGTTTCAACTTTTTAAATTGTCGAAAGGAAGTAGAGCTTGGAAACAGACCTGATCTCAATCAAAGATAGTAAATAACAAGATGGGCCACTCAGCCAAAAAAGTGTCCGCAGGAAGTATGCTCTTTGCTTCAGATGGCGCTGCAGTCTGTTTTGAAGCTCTCTTTCGTTTTTCCAGAAGAAGAATAGGAATAGCACCTCCTTGCGTGCGCAGATCGACTGCTGTTCATCAGCAGTTCGGGTACGTTCAGTGCGGAGTTTTAGGGTTTTTTAAATTTTAATGACCTCTCGCCTTTCACTCTAAAGTCAAATTAAACGAAGAAAACCATCACCCTTTCCTCCGGAAGAGGTTTTTTTGTCAGCGTAACCATTTAAAAAAAGCGTTCTTCCGAAATTTATCCCAAAACTTGCTAGTTTCACTTTGATTTTTTTAAACTCAAGTAGGGTAATTCTGTTCGCAAAGAGTGCGCTTTTGTGAAGAGGGCGCCACCAAATTTTGAGGACACTTTTTTAATTGGCTCAAAGAGAGAAGTGGCCCATCTTGTTATGTACTATCATTGCCTCAATCTCTGAGCGCCAATATCGATTCTTGCAAAAATCGTTGTTTTGTTGTTGCGATGTAGGCTAGATCTAAGGGTAAACAACACGGAACCTGGTATAATAAAAAAAAAATTTTAAAAGGCCCTTCAAAGAAAGATATTCAACTAAATTTGTGAAATTCTTGCATAAATGTGTGCTAGGGTGATATCGCTACAATGTTGTGTTGACTCCTATGGATTATAAGGACTTGTAGAGCTGAGAAAATGCGGTAAGTCGAAATTTTCGAAGAGCTGTTGCGCAATTTTTTTTTCTCATTCGTTTTTGTCTGAAGGAAAATGCAACACAAACATATTATAGGTCATTGTTATTGATATTAACAGATTCTTCTATTTATTCCCATCAGTTTGGTATATGACATTACCTATTAGAGTAACTTAGAGCTTCACAGTAATGCATTAAATAGATGCACCCCATGTCTAAAACTGAACAGGGAAAAATAATTCTGTCCAGAGCCTGAAAAAATCATGGACGGAATCATTTCTAATTTTTTTAAAAATTATTTGGTGTGTTGGGGGGGGGGGGGGGGGGGGGGTTGTCAGGTGTAAAACATGTCATTCATGATATAGTATGTTTATGGTATCTTTCACATCGACTGGCGCAATTAAATGTTTCAAGGTGAGAACATCAGCTGTGGTGTAATGGCTAGGGACTTTTATACTACATGCTGAAGTCACGAGCTCGATTCTAGATATAATATATTGGGCGGGGAAGTTATTTCATTATGTACAGTCGAGCTTATTCTAACCGCATCTTTATAATACAATCACCTGTACCAACGGCTACTTCCCATTTTCCCCTTGTGCTCTTTTAACATCAAAATGACATTGCAAAACGGCAACTTTTTCTCCTCGACAATGCCTGGCCGTCTTAGACAAGCTCGACTGTATACTACTACTTGATCATATATCCTTCTGAGATGCCGTGTTACCCTCAGACTGGGCTGGTCTATTGTATCAGTGAGAGCGTCAAACAGGAACATTTATTTAAAATAAAACCCTCAATAACCATTCACAGCTCACCATTGATCGACAAAAGGACTGTGAATTGATTATCACTAAGTGCTTGGATAAGAATGATCGTTTGAGACTCTAGATTGTATTGTCTCTGAGCCAGGCATATGAATAACCTTTTGTATATCGATCGGAAATTATGTTTGTAGTGAATGTATTTCATGAAATTAACGGGAATTCAATGTTTCAGCGAGTTTTTAAAGTGCCAGAGTGCGCCTAACGCCAAAGTCGGGATTACAGCTCATATTGTTGGCATGATTATGATAGACAGATAGCTAGATAGATAGCTAGCTAGCTAGATAGATAGCTAGCTAGATAGATAGATAGATAGATAGATAGATAGATAGATAGATAGATAGATAGATAG
>NW_004797282.1:2901266-2902896 GCF_000002075.1 Aplysia californica | reverse complement strand
AGAGAGGGGGGTGGGGGTGGGCTGAGCTGGATCGGAAACAGTATAATGGAAGGGTGTGGGGTTGTGTGATATTCAGGACTTTGATGGATGATATGTTTGTGTATTGAGAGATCGGAGGCTGGCCTGATATGGCGCAGGGGCAAGCTGGTGTTGTTTGTGTTTTATCCGATTTCTGTTCCTTTGTTTGGTTTAGTTTGGTTTGGTTTCGTTAGGTTTGGGGGTTTTTTATATCGTGGGTTTCCATGATGCGTCATGCTACAGAGAAGAAGCGACAGATATAATAAAGATGGGCGTCGGGACAATGGATGAGTTTGAACCGTGTTTTGTCACAGTGCGCTCATGTCTATTTTCAGTGTGTTCACGTATTCATATCAGTACGCTTGCGTGTTTGTATCTCTTTATCTGAATATCATGTTCGTGTGTCTCTTTATGTGTACTCGTGTGTTTGTATCTGTGTTTGTATTAAAATTTGTACGTTTGTGTCTGTATGTTTGCACGTTTATACCAGAGTGTTCGGCTGTGTGTTTGTGTCGGTGTGCTCGTGTGTTAGCATTTGCAGCATGTTTGTATCTGTGTGCTCATGTGTTTTTCAGTATACTTGCATGTTTGTATATGTGTGCTCGTGTGTTTGTGTCTGTGTGTTTGTATCAGTATGCTCATGTATTTGTTGCTATGTGCCCATATAGTTATTATATATGTGTGCTGGCGTGTTCAAATCTGTGTTCAGTTACTTTTTTATTTATGTAGATTAGTTCGATTGGATTGATTTTATAGGGAGCAAGTGCGTGCGCTTGAAATGGATGAAAACACTCACGTGCTAACATTCCATTTCCCTGGCACGTGCACACCTTCTCTCTCACGTACACTCACTCTCGCTTTACTTTCTCTCTCTCCCTCTCTCTCTCTCTCTCTCTCTCTCTCTCTCTCTCTCTCTCTCTCTCTCTCTCTCTCTCTCTCTCTCTTTTTTTTCTCTCTTTCGATGTATGTGTGAAATTTTCTGCTCTATAGTGTGTCGTCAGGAAATACACTAAAAATCTTTCAAATCAAACTCAAAGTTTTAAAAAATACACTACTCACCCGTTGCAAACCTCTCTTGTGGACAAGAGGCATCTGTATATCGTGGTTAGAATAGATAAAACATACAATTAAGGATAAAAATGCCAGGAGAAGTAGCCTCGCACATGCGTCGGTCAAGTTTCTAGGTATGAGGCATCCCATCTTGACACTAGCACGGAGAGATCTCTTCACAGAAATTATGTTCGTCCTCATTTGACGGCTGCGACGTGAAAAGTGACGCTAACAGCCTCTTAATCCCCAAAGCGGGTCGAAAGAAGCAACTAAATATGAATTGGATGGAAAACTCTGATTAGAATTACTCATGTGGTTTTGTCAGCGTTGCGAAAGCGATGTTTTGTAAACACAGATAGTTCTCTTTTACGATTGGACTCTAATTGTTTGTTATGTTTTTCGGTGTTTATTGTTATGAATACATTAAACACTTTCTGCGTATGACGGAGTATAAAAGTTTACAGTACGACTCACTGCTATCTTCTTTTCGTTTGGAGCGTTCAAAAAGGGGGCGATGTGCAGGATGGATTTTCTTTTTTAAATTCTATATTTTTTATTTTAT
>NW_004797282.1:2898566-2900206 GCF_000002075.1 Aplysia californica | reverse complement strand
AGAGAGAGAGAGAGAGAGAGAGAAGGGTGACAGAAGTTTAATAGGAAAGAAGGCCACCACTCTGAAGTACTTGCAAAACCACCCTCTCCAACTCTCTGAGTTTTAAAGACTTGCTCTACAAAAGATCTTATTGGCGTAGAGGGATTATAACATTCACTGGGATCACTGTTCGTCTGATACTCAGCGCACACAACTGGCGCGCACTCCCTTTTGGACTCTTATACCCTGTGCCCATTGGCCCGATCGGTTCGGTTTGGTTCGGTTAGCTAGCCAGACTGAGGGCGCGAAGCGGCTATCGTGGCATAAACCGATCGCCCGATCCGACTCGTCGCCTCAAAAACAAAACCTTTTTTTTTTTCAGACGACGAGTCGGGCGACCGGCGAGGCGATCCCCCATTGGGCACACTGTAGTATAATTCAGTAGAGACCGGTCGGATTTTCCTCCATGGAGAAGCAAAAGCCGCATATTCTAACAAAATACAAACACTTCGACGTGTGGACCTTGAAAACCAAACGTGTAAGTTTAAAGATCACCCTTGGCGCTCATATGACCTTATGCAGTTGCGAGCGCCGTAAAACCTCTACTAAAACTAAAAGATCACGCTAGAATTTAGTTGAACTGTTACAAGTTGCTTGCTTTTCTTTCTTTTACAGATCTCTCTTTGCTACATTAGCCGTGTGTGGTCTCTGGCAATGTATATGACTTCTCTTCCTTCTTGATAAAGTCAAAATAATTTTATGACACCTCAATAAATAAAAGGTATGACATAAACGAACGTCCATCAAAGTTCATAGGGCACAATCATTGACCTATACACTTAGAACTTCGATTACGAAAGCTAGACAGGCGACTGGTATCAGTGTCATATCGTTGGCTGGTAAGCAATTTGAAAATGCTGTTGATATCGATGGTCAAGTAAGATTTATCAATCGTTGTCCATGGTCGAACATTTGGATGGAGTGGATGCACATGGAGGACGGGGGGCGGGGGGGGAGGAGGATAATAATATATGGAAAGGGTGGTTTGGTGGGTAAAGGAATGAGCCTTTATGTAATAGGTTCGTATCTCTCACGGTACATATACACGTGCCTGACATGTTTGGATGTCGAGTGTGTAACCATAGGTAGACAGATAACAAACCTTAAGATCCCTACATTGTATAATAATGTATTCAGCCGAACGTAAAGACATAATGTTACAAAGAATATCGATCGAAATTTTCTCTCCATGTGCGTTGCATTTCTCCTATTTATTGCAAGCAGGAGCTTTGAGTTGGATCAAGGAAAAGTCAAAAAAGTGTTTATAATAATTATGGCTCGGTTATGTTGACCCAATATTGACGTGACACACGACACGAAAAAGCCAAGGGCGGTGCACACAGTGGCAACCTGAAATGGCATGCATGTAGAATTGACATTATAGCATGATTTTGTATAATTATGTTTTTGTATTTGGTATTAAAATAATATATGTATCTATATTTGTGTGTTTTGAGAGATATGTATGCATGTATGTGTGTACGTGTGTATGTATGTATCTGTGTATTATGTGTGTGTGTATATGAGTGCATGTGTGTATGTGTGTCTATAAGCATGTGTATATGTGTATGTGCATATGTGTGTATCTGTATATATTATAT
>NW_004797282.1:2895950-2898347 GCF_000002075.1 Aplysia californica | reverse complement strand
TATATATATATATGTGTGTGTGTGTGTGTGTGTATGTGTGTGTATGCGTGTCTGTGTGTGTGTTTATGTATGTAGTAACAGACAGACTAGTGCACTTGCACTAAAAAATGTTGATTTCACAAAATGGTAATAGAACTTGTGTCTACTGTGCATTGTGACGCAGAACCTAACCAATACACCTATTTGCATCTCCTATTTCTTTTGGCCATGACACGATCGAATATTTGTTATCAACATCTGAGGTGTAAAGATAGGCTCTTCACTGTCGCACGCAAAAGATGATAATATAGGTTCTAATCCCGTACGGTGAGGTTCATTTCCTCTAGTCGATCATTCTGCTGGGACAATGCATCTCTTTCAGCCCAGGAAAGCTGTCACAGATTGGTTCAAATCTGTACGCTCTTTAATGGGCTAAATTGTTTCCATGGGGTCGTCCAGATAAGCAAATCACAATAAATTTTAAAAAACAAAAAACGAAGCAAAACAAAACGAAACAAAACAAAAAAAATCAAATAATTATCTATTTTCCCAATACGTTGAATTATGATTTTTTTAAAGTCTCCATAGGATGCGTCTCTTTCTTTGTCTTTTGATGTTCTTTCTCGTCTGATGCGCAAATTTCACACCCCGTTTATTATTCAGAGCAATCATCGAAACAGCTAAAATTAGAAACATCTTTATAACATCTAAACGAATGTGATTTCAGCCAACACTATAGCCTATTGACAGGCCAATAATTGTGTAACAGAAATTGACAATCGCTCTCAAAGTGTGAGACTTGCGCGATTCATAGTCTTCTTAAAGATAGTTTATCGCCCGCGGCTATTGATGACTATTCCATCACTCCCACCGGGAAAATTCAAGTTATCGCTCTCTCAGGGCCAAATCCAGACTTTCATTACGTTGATTGAGGTACATACGATGTCTCACTTTCAACTTGAACGATATCGTCTCTCGGCGCATAATCTTCTGCCTCTCCGACAATCAGTATTATTGGCATGCGTTAATATTTAAACTGCGTTCACAGTACCCTGGTTTGGACAACTTCGCTGACAGGCTCAGGGAACGCGATGTGTTATGAATGACATTAATGCTGTTTGAATGCTGTTTGCTTCTCTTTTGACGGCCTCAAGAGACTCTTTCTACCTTTACCGTTGGCTTACATTCTCTTGGTTAGTGTAGTAAGATTGAAGGACTGTAATCATAACAGGTAAGTACATATGCCGAAGTTTATCGAGTACAGAATTTTATAAAACTCTTTAACGGTTTTACTCCTTTGCCTCTTGCAGCTTTGTTGACTGATTTTAAAGTTTTGATAACGATATACAGTAAACAGCATAATTTATGAAGCTCACATCCCTACACAACAGCAAGTTATATGCGCTTTACAATTCACAACATCCTCAAGCAGACCCTGGAACATTGCCGATTTTGCGCTCAAACACAAACAAACTGACAAAATCGTTCGTCTTCTATAGCCGAGTACCCATTCCCTGTTTGATGAGAGAGTGCCTTTTCCATGGACACAATTATTTCGAATCCTTCACGGGGTTCGAACACACGACCTTTCAGTGGAAACCAAAATAATAGCATAACCAACGCCCCTCCCACCCACCCCCTCCCCTTTCGACATAATGTAGATCATAGTTTTTTCAAGGTTTGGCATTATCGAAGCAGCCCGTCTCTTAAATAATCTAACTTTTGTCAATCAATCGGGGCCTAACACGTTTTGTAAACAAAATTACAACTGTCTTGATTTCTCAGTTTACAAAAAAACAAACAAACAAAACAAACAAAAATCAACTGCTTCTGCTTTCCCCGGAAGAAGATTCTACACGTTATAGTTATGTTGCCAATTGACCGCTCTGTTGGCTCACTAGATGTCGTGTCGGACTACGGAATAAGCAGACCTGGTTCGAATCCCCAGCAAGGCATTCTTGAACTCGGGTCGTTGTGTGGAGTTTCAAATGCTCTCATCTCATCTGGCACGGTCCTATAGGAGTTGGACGTTGAATATGTAGGTGCGGCCGCTTAACTGACCTAACAGTGTTGAAAGAGACGATGAACCCATGCACTGACTTACTTACTTATTGCATGTATGTTTTTATGTTTAAACAGATGTTTTTGCCTTTAAAAAAACCGTTTGTTATTATATTATATGAGAGAACAGGTACGGTCTACATTTCAGATCATGTAATTACCTCATGTTAATATTTTTTTGTTCGTTCAAAATTGGAAGAAATTGACTGCGACATGTTACCAGCGTCAGCTTCGCAAAATATCAATCAATGTACGGATATAAATACACAAAACCACAAAGAGCTAATATAGATATGAATTAAGTAATCAAAATACACGCACAAATGGCTACACTATTATACACAAAATAATGCCCCC
>NW_004797282.1:2891116-2892211 GCF_000002075.1 Aplysia californica | reverse complement strand
CCCCCCCCCCCAAAAAACAAGAACAGCCGGAGTTAGGTTTGCTACACTACTGTGTTTGGATAATGTGTAAAGATCATGCCTCTTATTTAAAGTCATCCCGTTATTTAATCCAAACACTATCTGTGTGTGGTCGGCTTATGCTTTGGTGTAGATTGCACCTTCTTTCCAATCAAACATAATATTATGTCGTCCTTATCTAACCCCCTTCTGTTTCGTGTTTGTTACTCTCTTGTAACACGTCTTATCTGTGGCAGTTATATGGTCTAATTATATTGAGGGTGCCGTAAAACTTCTACTTAAACAAATGCAGTGTATACTCTGACGTACCCCCCGGGGCGGTGCTACTGACTGAAGTGTCTTTAAACCATTCCCAAAGGGGGAGGGGGGGCATTAACACCTCGAGTTCTTATGCACAGTTGTGTTGTAATTGTGAATGGGCTGATTCATCAATGCCATGCTAATAGCTGTGCCTGAACCTCAACAGGGAACTGCTGCTTTTTCTTTCCTAATCCTTACTCTCGTCATTTTTCATCTTCTTCTTTTGTATGTTTGTCACACTCTTGTGACCCGCTATTACCGGGGTGCCTTGATAGTCGAAGCAGACCGTGTGCTGTTGAAGCTAGAGAGGTCAGCAGAGTAAATCTGATTCCCTGTAGGGACTTCTCTATTGACATCCACCCCTTGGCGCTCATATGACCTAATGCAGTTGCGAGCGCCGTAAAACCTCTACTAAAAAATAGAAAAAAATACTATGACGTGTGTCGTCAAACAAAAGACTGTAAAAGACCAAGAATTCTATTTTAGGAGATTCTGCCTGATGCCCTTTATTTTCGTAACACCTTCAATTATTTAGTCATTTCGTGCGTGACACGTTTCCCCCGCCCTATTTACCGCACCGTAAGGACGCATTATTTGCTGAACGATGAGAACAAAAGAGATTTACTTTTTTCCCCTTTTTGTTTTGTTTGTTCGTTCGTTTGTTTGTATGGTTGGTTGGTTGGTTGGTTGGTTGGTTGGTTGGTTGTTGGGTTTGGGTTGTTGTTATGGGGGTTTTTTGTAGCTGTAAATTTGTTTTTATGTGTGTTTGTTGTTTGC
>NW_004797282.1:2881662-2887281 GCF_000002075.1 Aplysia californica | reverse complement strand
CTCTCTCTCTCTCTCTCTCTCCCTATCTTTCTTTTTTTCTTTCTCTCTCTCTCTCTCTCTCTCTCTCTCTCTCTCTTCCTTCCTTTTTTCGTTCTTTCTTTCTGCTCCCTCCCCCTCTCTCTATATCTGTCTCTTTTGCTCTCCACTCGTAACACTCTCTCTCCCTCCCTCCCTCTCTCTCTCTCTTTCTCTCTCTGTATCTCTCACTCCTTCTCTCACTTTTTTCAACTCCACTCTCCTTCGCGCTCTGTCTCTTTTTCTTTCCCTATTTCTCTCTCTTTCTTTCTTCCTTTCTTTCTTTCCTTCTTTTTCTTTTCTGTTTTCATCCCTCTCTCTCTCTCTCTCTCTCTCTCTCTCTCTCTCTCTCTCTCTCTCTCTCTCTCTCTCTCTCTCTCTCTCTCTCTCTCTCTCTCTCTCTGCCTGTCTCTCTCCTCGTAACACTGTGAAACATAGTTTATAGATCTTTTACAAGTGATAATTAATTCTTAATCGATGTCGCCCCAACAACGAACTCTGGCAACTCCTAAGTGACGTTGTTGATTAATGTGCACTTTGAAGCCACCAGTCCATGAAAAAGGAAATGTTTGTTTATTCATGATGTGTTCACTCCCCTTTCATTTCCTTTGTCATTTTTTTTCTCCGTTGTTTAAATCAGTGCTAGCCAACATTTCTATAGCCGGCGCCCGCTTCTGACACCTCAATGAGGCTACGGTTTTTGTATCTACGTGTATTTCCAAGCAGGGCATTATAGTATATTACATGTTACTACCCGGGTATCTCCACCGCCCACCAAAATTACTAAATCGCCCACATGTGGGCCATATCGCCCAGTTTGGCAAGCACTGGATTAGAGTTTGTTGTTGTTTTTTTTAAATTGTCATAATTTTAATCGAAGCTGCCCCAACAACGACCTACGTCATCCCACAGTTGACGTCGATTGGAAAAATAAAAACGAGCAATTCCCCACGGACTTAGACTAATTGCGGAACTCCCAGTCTATGAATACGGGCAGGGGCGAAGCGTCTATATAATCAAATAATCACTGCTTCCCTTTCTAATTTTGAAACATTGTCGCTGTCAAATTCATCCTTAAACGTAAACCTCATAAATTAAATGTAAAAAGACGTTCGTAACCAACAACGAACAGTATGCCTAACATTCAAAACGGTTTCACGGCCACAGAAATAGCCTCCTCACCCCTCTGGGACCACTCCATAAGCAGTCGCAAGCTTTGATTAAGTAAGCTTAAAGTGAGGCTGGAATAGAGTTGAAGGGAACATGTGCATGGCAGTCAAAGCTGTTTCATTGCCACATATACCCTGTTCACCTCTTTGGGGCCACAGTTAAAATCAATCACAAGCCCTGATTAAGTAAGCTAACTAACACTGGTCGAGTCTACCTCACAAATGTGAGGGGAACTAAATCTTAATAATCTCTTGACTGCTGCTTGTGCTTGTTTTTTTCCCTCGACTTTTTACCGTCCTATAATCAGATCGTGACCTCGATTATGACACCAGCTCCTGGCCGCGAAAGGCTAGACAAAAACAGCCAAATGTGAAATTTAAAAAATAATGATTGTCATGTTCTACCAAAGAGTTAGACTCACTGGTAGATCTATAATATATAGATCTAGTACTGACATCTCTGCTTCTTTGCTTTGTGTGTATGTATTCACATCTAAAGTTAAGTTTAATTTTAGTGGGAACTGATATTTAATAAGATACTTTCCCGATTATTTTGGCGGTTGAACATACAATATGAATTCCGGATTTGTTTTCATTCACAACTCAGAGTCGCCGCCTCTCAAGATTCTTGTGTGATATCTACAGGCCATATCTGGTCCCATTTCACTTTGATTACCCTGTCAAACAAGTCAGCCTTCGCCCTTGAATACGGGAATGAAAGCTTCCCCTGAAAAACGCACTATATGCCAAATCTGGGCATTTCCCGAAAACCCAGACCACTCCTTACATAAAGATAATAGGAATTGGAGAAAATATTGGGGGGGGGAGGGGTTCTCTCAAAATGCATGGTATCCCTCAATATTTAAACTTTAGTACAATTGAAATTAACAGATCTTCAACCTCAGGATACTGTGTGAGAGGTATCTCCAATACCAACAAAACCTATGTAATATCTTCGTGGATTTGATTTTAAAAAGGCCTTCGACAGGGTCTTGCATGCAGCCTGATGGGCAACCATGAGGAAATGTAACATCAACGCCAGCCTGATCAACGTCATACAACAACTAAATGATAAGGCCTCCAGCGCAGTCTACCTTAATGGGGAGGGGGGGGCTGCACCCCCAAAGTCCCGATTCGGCTCAAAATTATGGAATTTGAGTTGTAGGCATTTTTAGCTTCCTCAGCCTTTCCTACAACTATTTCATTGGAATAGAAACCCCCAAATCCGTATTTTTTCCCATACCATGCATGTTTGTCACCACCATTTCCTCATAAAGTCAATATTTTATTTTTCTTTATGAGCCGTTTTCTCAAAACGCGACTTTTCTGTATACTTTTTGAATAACTCCACCATTTTTCATCCAATCTTCATGAATTTTCACAGAATGAAGAGAAGATGTACTACTAAAAATGTATCTGTTGAATTTTTGATATATATGGAATTTATTTTTGTTGGTGGTGTCTGGAGTGTGGATTTTCACGGAGTTTTGGCAATCTTGAATGCTACCCCAAGAAAAAAAATCAATAAAAATTGGTATTTCATTTAGGAAAAAAACAACCTACAAATTTTTAGATCTAATGTTTGTTAACATGCATGAAAAAAACCCCAATCAATTCCCAAGAACAATAAGTGCGTTATTCAATACGTGAGACATGTCGACAAAATCCAGTATGGCCGCCATCCATGGAAACGAAACTTTTTTCTCATATTTGATTTCAGATTTTAAGACACCTTACTATGCTTGTTATACGTGTGAATTTTGGTACAATTCGGTTCAGTGATAAGCAAGAGAGCCTTCATGTGTAGCCCCCCCCCCCCCTTAACGACAGCATGGGGGATTGGTTCAGGACAAGGGTCGGGTTAAAACAGGGCTGTTTGCTCTCTACCACTCTCTTCAACATTTTCCTGGAACGAATCATGACGTGCTCAATGGAAGACCACAATGGAACAATCAGTATTGGAGGCAGGACAATCACAAACTTGGGTTTTGCCGATGACATCGATGGATAAGCAGGAGAAGAACAGGAGCTCGCCACACCAGTGGAGCGGTTGGACACAACCTCAGCGGCCTACGGCATGGAGATCAGTGCCGAGAAAACCAAGCTAATGACCAGTAAAACCAATGGTATAACCGCGGACATCAAAGTCAGGGGCGAGAAACTTGAGACCGTCAACAGCTTCAAATACCCTGGATCAATGGTCTCAGATGAAGACTCAAGACCAGGAATTCTCTCTAGAATAGCGCAAACAACAGCTGCGCTGTCAAAACTGAAGCCTATTTGTGAGGCAGCGTGGTGGAATCAGGCTCTCGTCAATATAATCAAAGTGAAGAAACTTGCATTTTTTCTGCAGGTTTGTGAATTTTTATCAACTTTTAGTTTTTGGGGGCTCAACACCTTTCATGCCCATTAAAGAACTCATTTCTGTGTGGATTTTTCTTAAAAACGTTGATAGAAGGCATACAAAAATTTAATTTTCAGTTACCTCGAACTCTTAAGCTAAGGAAGTAACTAATCTTTGGCGGCTATTTTCTCACTAATTTTACCTCTGAAAATAGATGACCCCCACCTCCTTCAATCACAAATATCTCGACTTGTATTCAAGATAAATGGATATCTTTTTCAACCAAATAAAGACAGGTGAACAAGCTTTAAGATGATACCAATAGCTCTATATGCCCAAAATTTCACGAGAGCCTGATTCCACCACTCTGCCTCACATTTGGAAAGACAGAAACATCGCGCCCAACTCGAAGATCAGACTAATGCACTCACTGGTCATCTCAATATTCTTATACACCTGCGGAGGAGATGGGAGGACAACATTACAGAGTGGACAGGAGAGACGATGGGTGACAATCTGAGGAAAGCAGAGGACAAAGATAATAATGATGAGAGCTGCTTTTCAGATACAGTGGTACCCCCACGGGTACCCCAACCACGGGATAGAGGACGAAGAAGAAGAAGAAGAAGAAGAAGAAGAAGAAGAAGAAGAAGAAGAAGAAGAAAGACAATAGAATGATATCATTGCGTTTCGATCATACTTTTGTTTAAAGAGAATATTATTTTATCTTCCATTTTTCTCAGTTCTTTTGTGAATCGGATAAAGTGCGTTTTGCCTTGTAGATATTCCATTGTTTGTGTGGTGTGTTTATCTCCTTTTCGTTTCTTTTGCATCTTTTTCTTTCATTGTTAACTCTAGTGATTGTCAACCTTTTTATAGCCTAACCCTGTGTCCAGTGATTATCAACTATTTTATAGCATGACCCTCAAAAAACTGAAAAAGTTACAGAAACACCAGCAAACATGTCTATTTATTCTTCGATCTTGGGAGACAAAAGAGCTTCTACACCAGCAGAAATACATGGAGTAATAATATCAAGAGGCTATCCCGGTATATGGAGAGGTGGAAAGTGTTTGTTTCGTTGCATATAACCCTGATGCAGGGTGGGAATTCCAGTGATGATGATGGCGCCCAATGCCACCTCTAGTAATGTTATGATAACACCTCGCTACCTCAGAATTACAAAGTTCAATCTGACATTTTTGGCCGTTTTGAGTAACTAACACCATGAGGTCAGAAACTACATGTTCTATCTGCTCCATCAAAATTGTATGATTATTTGGAGACGTTTCCAATATGTTCAAAAAATGGCATTCGAAAAGGCTTGACCTGTTGTGAAACTAAACATTTTTAAAGTCAAATTTCTCGAAACTTGGTATTAAGGAGATAGAACTTTGTAATTCTAAGGTAGCGACCTGTCACTTCCCAGGTGATCCCCACTTGTAACCAAACTTATCAAAGCGCCCACTATGCGGGCGATATCGCCCAGACAGGCAAGCACTGGTTTTTATCTAAATGATAGCCAATGCCACCAACATGAATGGAGTCAGAGGATAGCCGTAAGTTATTTATTATTTTGTTACTCTCACCTTTTATTGGACACTGGCGTCTGTTGTAATGGGTAGGTTGGTAGCTGTTGCAGTAAGATGACTGAAGTCTGATTCCCGTGAGTGATTGTTATTTCATAGATCATCTCTGCCAGTCTGTTGACATGCTGCTACTCGGGCTGGCTTTTACCTTCAGGCTCAAAGTGGTCCGACTCCAGAAGAATCTAAATTAAATATGTTGTGGGGAATAAAATATTTTCAATTGATTTCCTCTCTGGCCTGCGCCTTCAGCGCTAAAGGTAAAGCTCGTATGAGGAAAGGTGTCAAGTCAGCCTGTTTATTAAGTGTTATAGAGAGTTTCTCGAACCTAGTGTTTAATGTGTTGATCATGCAAGGAGAGATCAAGACTGGAATGGCTCTGACTTTGGGGCAAAGCAATGCCTTGTCAAATTTATGTGTTATTACTTCTCCCCATCGTATGTTATCATGCATGTTTGTATTTAGATACTGAACCGACATGGGTGCGTGTGTTGGAGAGGGGGGG
>NW_004797282.1:2878792-2881433 GCF_000002075.1 Aplysia californica | reverse complement strand
TAGCTGAAAAACAAAAACAAATGAAAAACTAACTATATTTCAAAACTTCACAATGTAGTACTGGGTTACAGCATATGCCTCCTCGGGGCGATCAGACTGGCACTTTTGTTTGTTTATAGCCGGTCTTCCCCTCCCAGCCCTTTGTCTGCAACGGATTGGAGTGCATATTTTTACTTTTCTGTCTTTCAGAAGAACACTGAGCCTCAGTACACGACGGTGACCACTCTGTATGGAGCTGTGAGGGGTGTGCGTCAACAAATCTCCCCAGGGAAAGCCCTCGACATTTTTCTGGGAATTCCCTACGCTAAGCCACCTGTTGGTACGTATGGTTCTACATGCGCACCAGAAACGTGTATACTAACTATATCTAAGACATGGCATTTGTGAAGTATTTCTAGTTCACTTCGGAGCGAATGGGTCGGAGGAGAGGTTTGCGAGAGCACAGGGGGGTTATAAATAGAACTAGAGGTCTTAGCTGTGAAGTCACGGGTGTCAAACTTGAGGGGCGCGCCGCCATTCCGGAGAGGAATAAAAGGCCAGTCGGTGCACAGCAACACTTTTCAGTCATGGATTAATGATACTCTGCGAAGTCTTTTGTTGATGATTTCTTATTCATGTGATTTGCCTATCGCTAAAATGTACTGTTAGGGATTTTTGTGATTGTTTACCTTTAGGTGAGCCAAATAATCCCCAAATAATGCAAATAGAGTTTTTTTACACTGTGAGACCATGTGGGTGAGTAAAATTCTGAAGAAAAAAAATTAGTAAGGTGGACTTGTTGATCACTTTTTAAAATGAAAAAATAAAATGTATTCTACCTTTTGCTGTTCGTCTCTCAATCAGTGTGTCAGATAAAGCACCGCTGACCACAATAAGGCGCTCGTATCGGCCCTCTGGAATCAGGAATGTGATTGAGAAGGTGCTAGAAGCCTCAGCTGCAACTCTAACACACCTTCAAGGCTGGTAGAATGGAAAGGAACCACTGCCGGTGTTGCTGAGATGAGAGAATATAAAGTAGCCATCTAGGCGTAACTACCCACCACTAAGACGACCGTCATAATATCCTTTCACATTTGCGGAACAGATGCCAAACAGCAGCAGCAGCAGCAGCAGCAGCAGCAGCAGCAGCAGCAGGGGTTCGAAGAAGATGGGTTGTTGTGTAGCGGAACACAATTGCCAATCAACGCCAATTTTAGAAAATATTGTGAACGTTTAAAATAAAGCGGCCATCTATTTAGATGTAAGGGTTGCATTTTTAAATGTGGTCACTATATTATTTATAATACATGTATATAAGGAGAGCACCAGCGGGCCACCACAGCCTTAGTGAGTTTACGTGGTTGGCGGCACAGCTGTGACCTCTGGTACTATAATAACCTCTTTGCGAAAGCACCAAAGATCGTTCATAACTAGATTGTTCAATCGGCCAAAAAAATGTCCGCGGAAGTCCGCGCATTGGTTCAGATGGGGCTGCAGTCTTTGTTTTGAAGCTCTCGTCTTTCGTTTCACCAGAAGAAGAAAAGGAATATCACAGTTTGTTAGTTTCGCTTAAAATTGTTTTACACACAGGTAGGGTAACTGTTTGCAAAGTCCGCACTTTTTTAAAGAGGGTGCCCCCGGATTATGAGGACACCTTTTCTTTCTTTTCAAAAAAAAGTGTTTTACGGCGCTCACAACTGCATAAGGTCATATGAGCGCGCGGGACACATTGAACATTTTCAGTTGGTGAGAAACTTTGAATTTTTGCCCCGGTGGCCACCGAAGCCTACTCTTATCGATTTGAGACCACCAGGGGATCTTTAACGTGCGCAACTTGCACACAGGTCCTCCGAGATTTTTCGCCCTTGTCCGAGAAGGCTAGGTGTAGATCTTTCCTACCAGAAGATCAGGGGTGTGGCTGAAAGACAGCAGTTAGAAGTAGCCAAGGAGAAGCAGTAGAAGGGCTGTCGGAAAAGTCAGAAGCCCTGAGAAGGGAGCAAAGGAGGTGAAGGGATGGAGGCAGAAAGTGGAGACGAAAGCAGACGACAGAACATTGCTAGAGAGTCAGGAAAGGGGGTAAAGGAGAACATTTTTGCAAAGCTTGAGAATCCTTGAAAACAGCAAACTTACAAGCTTTGTGCCTTTGATCAACGTTTTTCGGTAAAATGCTCCCAGAAATGTGTTTAAAATGACCACAAGGCATTGAGCCTAAAAAATAGGAAATTTGAAAGAAATTACCCGACGGCCAGAAAAATGCTGTAACTTTGATTTCATTATTTTGACAAGTGCCTGATTTCACCACTATATATTTTTATTTTAATATTGTACATTATGTTTATAATATTACTGTATTATTATTATATGTCATGAATATACACTTCTTTCTAGTAGGAATTTTCTGTGTAACTTTAAGGTCAGCTCCGGTTCGCCAGACCCCAGTTTCCTGCGCCCTGGAAGGACACGAGGGATGCCCTTAAGTTTGGTGCTCAGTGCGCCCAGCGACCACTGACCAGTTCCCCTCAGGCTGACCTGCCGTACAGTGAGGACTGCCTCTACCTCAACATCTATGCGCCCAGGTAAACCAGGATGGTCCTACTTTTTGTTTTTATTTTATTTTTATTTTATTTTATTTTATTTTATTTCATTTTATTTCTTTTTTTTC
>NW_004797282.1:2873861-2878666 GCF_000002075.1 Aplysia californica | reverse complement strand
TATTATATATAATACTTTCTTTTCTTTTCTTTTATTCTACTGCATAAAACCTGATATGAGATGGTACAGAAGAAATGCAGACCCATGTAAAAGATGGTTTGGGGGTGTCAGAGAAACATTAGTCGATGACAATATGACCATGCAACTAGCGATGCCACAAACAAGAGAAAAACGTTTGCTTCTCGCCTCAACTCCGCAAAGTGACTCTGACAGAAATAGGTAAAATCTAAAAGGTCGATCTTTTTTTTCACCTATTTTCTTAAGTTTTTTCTGTCGTCTTATACCGAAGATGTAGCTGGGAGATGTAATTGTCGGTCGTGGTCGAGGTGTGTAGCTTTTTCGATCGTCATATTGTGCCTTCAAAGGGTCTACATCGATTCATCTTTTTCTTGGTCTTTTCTTTGCCTTGAAGCCATCGTGAGCCGATAAAAAGTAAAATATGTCCATTGTACCTTGTCCAGATTTAGTGACGAAAAGCGCTTTGAAAAGAGACTTTTGAGAATTTCTTTGGACAGAAAAGAAATCAAACGAGGAAGTATTAAAAGAAGCCCTCGTGGGATCGCCATTAATGAGAACGAGGGGGAGTGACAAAACCAGTTTCTAGGATACTGGACACGACATAAAGACCTTGAACAATTTGCTCTCAATTGAAAAATATAGGCAAGCGAAACATATGTGGACCCAGAGTTATAATTGGAAAAACCTGAACAGATGAGAGGCTGGGAAATACTAGGATTATATGGGATTTTTAAGAACGCCCTAGCGGACAAATGAATGGAAAACCACGATCGCCGATGTCGCTCTTAGGTCTGCCACTTTAGAAAAATGAAGTTATGAAGAAAATGTGTCAATATGATAGTATTCTTTATACCGGTACTTCAAGAAAAACAAAAGAAAACAAACAAACAAACAAAAAATAAGATACAGAAATTATTTTTCCTATCAAATATCTTATCTCTCCTTTTCTTAGTTTTTTACTCTTTAGTAACACCTCTATCTTTGGCATTTATAGTAGACCTAATTTGTGTTGCAAGAACAGCAAAACTCTTACTGAACCAAAACAGAACAACAGCAGCAGCAACAACAACAGCAACTACAACAGCAACAACAACAGCAACAAAAACAACAACAAAAATGAACACTCCCCCTCACCCTTTATCCTCTGAACTTTCCGTCTCCAGGTTCAACACGTCCACTGTCAAACTGCCCGTTCTTTTTTGGATCCATGGGGGCGGATATTTTGGGGGCACGGGTGCCCTCTATAACGGAACAGAGCTAGCCCTGAGGGGCGTCATAGTAGTGACAATCAACTACAGGCTTGACCTATTCGGGTTCCTGTCCACTGCCGACTCTGTCATCCCAGGGAACTTTGGTATGCTGGATCAGGTCGGTGTGCTTGTTTATTTATTTAATTGTGTGTTAGTTATATTTGTCTGTTTGTTTGTTGGTTCGATTGTGTGCTAGAGTGTTTTTCTGCATGGATGTTACATCTCTCTCAATACGAGTTGGCCCTGACTGGCATGGTCTGAAGCCTGCCTCCTAAATCATACTAAATTATCAAAAATGTATCGATGTTAACATTAAAGCACCTTCATCAAAAAAGAAGAAATTCTTAAGCTCTTGATCACACTCGAACCATTGTCACAGGTGCTGGCTATGGAGTGGGTCCGAGACAACATCGCAGCTTTCGGCGGTGACCCCAATGACGTCACCCTGGCCGGCGAGAGCGCAGGAGCGAGCAGTGTATCCCTGCACCTGTTGTCTCCCCTGTCTAGGGGAAAGTTCCACAAGGCTATCATGGAAAGCGGGGTGTCCCTGTGTCCGTGGGCCTGGAACCACTCGAATGTGACGTATTACGCACCTAAACCCATGGCGAACACTCTAGGACTCGGTACGTTTAACTACAGTTTTGAGTGAAGTTTCAGTGAAGAAAGGCGGATAGGTGATGGGGTTCAGACAGGTTGATATAGGATTTTTGACAACATTCTAGCAGATATATTAGTGGCGTCTTCTTGAGATTTAGCACTTTATGAAGAACAAGAACAAGAACAAGAACAAAAAGAACAGAAAGAACCGAAAGAACAAGAAGAACAAGAACAAGAACAAGAACAAGTAGAACAAGAAAAACAAGAACAAGAAAAACAAGAGCAAGAAGAAGAAGAGCAAAAAGAACAAAAAGAACCGGAAGAACCAGAGGAACCAGAAGAACAAGAACAAGATCAAGAAGAAGGACAAAAATAAGAAGAAAAAAATATAGAAAAGGCCCCTCAACACATATCACTGGGCATTCTTGGTGCACGTGTGTGTTATCAAAAAGGTTTAATATATAATGCACGCCAAAAAAAAAAAGAGACGACTCAATTTTGACGCTAACTAATATTAAAAGCGTAAGAAAAATAAAGGGACTTCGTTACATAACTGTTTTTCAACATTGGGTTCTTTGATGTAACACATCAGGGGAGATTACTCAACATGGCAATTGAATGTAATGACTGAATCAGAGTTATCGCCTTTACAAGTTACTTGAGTGCGGTTGTAAGAATTATGATTATTATGCATAAGTGCAGCTGGTATGTTTGTTTGTTTGCTTGTTTGTTGTTGTTGTTGTGGTGGTGGTGGTAGTAGTAGTAGTAGTAGTAGTAGTAGTAGTAGTAGTAGTAGTAGTAGTAGTTGTTGTTGTTGTTATTGTTGTTGTTGTTGTTGTTTATGTTGTTGTTGGTGGTGGTGGGGGTGGTGTTGTCGTCGTCGTCATTGTCGCCGTCATTGTTGTTGTTGTTGTTGTTGTTGTTGTTTTTGTTGTTTTGGGGGAAGGTTATACTTTTCTCGAAAGGACCTCAAACTGACTCAGACCCTTCATTGTGGGTGGTTGGCGGGTGCTCTGGTGTGGTTTGCTCCTTCTTTCCTATCAAACATCTATCATCCTGATCTGTCCTCCTTTTTTGTGTTTGCTACTCTCTTGTAACACATCTAATCTTCGGCACTTATATGACCTTATTGTGTTGCAAGTGCCGTAAAACTCTTACAAAAACTAAACTAAGACCCTTCATTTCCCTGACCCGTTCTTCCAAAGGGGTTGGCTGTTCTCATGAGGACTCCCACGAACTCCTGTCATGCCTGCGACGCATCGAGACAGATTACCTGGTGAACACCAGCATTGGACTACAGGTGAGACATTACTTGTTGAACATGAGTATTGGCCTACAGGTCATACAGATAACATGGTGAACATCAGCATTTGCCTACAGGTGAGACATTACCTTGTGAACATCAGCATTTGCATACAGGTGAGACATTACCTGGTGAACACCAGCATTGGACTACAGGTGAGACATTACCCAGTGAACATCATTTGCCTACAAGTGAGACATTACTTGGTGAACATCAGCGTCGGCCTACAGGTGAGGCATTACTTGGTAAACATGAGTATTGGCCTACAGGTCAGACAGATAACATGGTGAACACCAGCATTGGCCTACAGGTGAGACATTTCCTGGTGAACACCAGCATTGGCTTAAAGGTGAAGCCGAGGATAGTTCTTTCATCTCCCTCTGTTACTTCGGTGTGGCTGTCTCACTTTTTCTTAGCACTAAATGACCGCTATTGTGTCTATGTACTTCGCTTTATTGAAGAAAAAAAGAGACATAATATTATTCCGTTTTTATCATGTCTGCTATCATTGTCGCTAAAGCCATCGTTATAAAAGAGATAATTCCACCATCTAGTATCTCAGTCTTCCTTCTGAAGAAAGAAAGAAAGAAAGGAAACCGAAGGAACAAAGAAAGAAGAAGAAGAAGAAGAAGAAGAAGAAGAAGAAGAAGAAGAAGAAGAAGAAGAAGAAGAAGAAGAAGAAGAAGAAGAAGAAGAAGAATCGCTCATATGTAAAAGAACACGACCCATAATTTTGTCTCCCCCCTCAGAAAACATTGCGAGACGCCATGGTGTGGGTCCCTGTCGTGGAAACTACGTTTGGCTTCTTGCCCAACACGCCGGAGATCTTACTGCAGAAAGGCCTTATCGCTGACGTGCCAACCATCAGGGGCTACAACAAAAACGAGCTGGCTCTCTCCGTCAAAGACCCAGAGGACCAAGGCTACTCCATCGAAAAGTTCGGAGAGCTGCTCATCCTCAGCGCGTATTTCTTCTTCCAGAAGGACATAGTCGCCACAGTGGCCGAGATTGAGCTGGTTTACAGACGGAACCAAACGTCAGCTAAGGGGAGGCGATCTGACTACGAGCGGCTGATGAGTGACTACTACATGATCGCCCCTATCAGTTACGAAGCGCAGCTGCACAGTAAGCTGCAGAAGAGGTCCAAGTCGTACTTGTACGAGTTTGCTCACCGGCCCACGTTCACCAGCCTGGCGCCCTGGCAGGGTGTGGTGCACACGGATGAGCTTGCCTTTGTCTTTGGTCTGCCCAGAGGTGAGTACTGGTTTTATATTTTATTTCATTTTATCTTGTTGTTGTTGTTGTTGTTGTTGTTGTTTTGGGGGAAGGTTATACTTTTCTCGAAAGGACCTCAAGGTGACTCAGACCCTCATTGTGGGTGGTTGGCGGGTGCTCTGGTGTGGTTTGCTCCTTCTTTCCTATCAAACATCTATCGTCCTGATCTCTCCTCCTTTTTTGTGTTTGTTACTCTCTTGTAACACATCTAATCTTCGGCACTTATATGACCTTATTGTGTTGCAAGTGCCGTAAAACTCTTGCTGAAACTAAGACTCACTTGGCAGCGGCCTTGTTGCTGGTATAAAGTCTCAACATAAAGTCCCCCTGACCACACAGACACACACACACACACACACACA
>NW_004797282.1:2867990-2872918 GCF_000002075.1 Aplysia californica | reverse complement strand
TATATATATACAAAGATTACCAAATGCACAATATCACACTTTTGTTTAAAGAAAGAGAATGTTGTAAAATGTCTATCCGTGCATATTTTAAAAAACAACAACTAGCAAGTCATTTTCTCCGCATTACGTCGTGCGTCACAGCAGTTTCATTTTCCATGTAATTACCCATTAGTCGAAATTATCCCCCTTTTTTATCGCTGTTTTGAGAATAGTACAATATTTATTGTCACAAATGACACTGATGTCGAGAATGATGTTGTTCTGCTTCCATTGCGTCTTTCTTCCAACAGCATACAGGTTGTGAATCTTTAAAAAATCTGCATCTTCTGTGTTCTTCGCCTTTGGGGTATATCCTGTTTTGTCTCAAAGCCGTTCCAAATGTACGTTTATGTCTATGTGGACGAAGAAAAGGAAGAGGGTGCACTGATGCAATCTTCGCACTCCGACAACCGTGTGAGAGGGCTTTGGAATACGATCAAGATCTCTGTCTCGTATTTGTGGATCAAGAAAAAGCCTTTGATCGAGTAAAAATAGAAACAAGCTATGGAAGATCCTGGAGCAGCATGACATCAAGGGACAACTGCTAGACAACATCAGGGCTATCTATGCCAACAGCAGAATCGAAGTCCGCACTACCAGTGGAATATCGGAGTGGTTTCCAGTAACAAACGGAGTCAGACAGGGCTGTAATCTCTCCCCTCTACATAGACCAGATTACAAAGGAGGCCAATCCAGACCCTGAGGCACTCAACGAACTCATATTTGCAGACGACCTGGCTATGACAAACAACAAGACCCAGCTACAGGAGCATATGAACCAACTAAATGCGAGCTGCGAGAAATATGACATGAAGATCAGTATAAGCAAGACCGAAATCATGACAATTAGCAGAAGACCAGACAAAGTGGATATCAACATCAATGGATCCCAACTAAAACAAAGCAGCGAATTCAAATACTTGGGCAGCATTTTCACAGAAAATGGAAAAGTAGATCAGGAAACTGAGACTTGATGCCAGAAAGCCAAAGCAGTCAGCTAGCTATCAACTCGACCCTCTACTGAAACATCCCAATATCCCCATGAGCACCAAGGCTCATCAACACCATTTTCCTTCCAACACTCTCATATCCCTAACAAAAGCCCTAGAGAGGAAACTGGTCACATGCGAGATGAAATGCTTAAAAAGAGCGGTCAACAAAACAAGAAGAGACAAAATAAAAAATGAATTCAGAAGGGACACCGTAGGAGCAACACAATTCCTACCACACATTGAAAAGCAAAAGGTCAAGTGGTTCAGACACCTCACGCGGATGCCCTCAAACCATCCAGCTCTGGGAGCATACAACATTAAATATTCTGGATGGAGAGCCAGGAGAAGACCAAGGCGACGCTGGAGTGAATCTGTGGCAGACACCCTCAGAGCTCACGGGATGTCCCTCTTACAGGTCACTCGCCTTGCTGCAGACAGACGCCTGTGTCTCCTCGCGACACCCACCGGTACAAGCGGAAGAAAACAGTTTTAAAAATGAAGAAGGAAAGGGGTGTAGGTGACGCAGGATGTAGTGGTGTAGGGGAAATCAAATTTGTTGTTGTGGTTGTTGTTGTGGTTGTTGTTTCTGTTGTTCGTATGCTCTAGCCGGGGGGAGGGGGGGGCGGGGAGGGGAAATCAAATCGGTTGTTATGATTGCTCTTGCTGTTGTGGGTGTTGTAACTGTTGTTGTTGTGATTGAGGTTGTGTTTGTTGTTGTGGTTATTGTTATGGCTTTTGTTGTGATTGTTGTTGCTGTTGTTCGTAGGCGCTAGGCGGGAGGCAGGGTGTGGGGGATATCAGATTTATTTCCACTGTTTTCCTTTCGTCGTTGGCGCTTCTCAGCCTGGTTGTTTCTAGCTCTCAAGTATTATAGTTCTTTCCTTTATCCTTTTCCTCCATGTTTTCCTGTCCTCAGCTATTTATTCCCAGATGCTAACATCTACTCTAGGCTTAGATAAGCTGTGTTTTGTAGGTGTCTTTGTACCTCAATTTTGGTCTTCCTCTTGGTCTCTTTCCCTGGGCAAGTTCTCCATAGAGAAGTTGCTTCGGAATCCGGTTGTCGTCCATTCTCTTGACATGGCCCTGCCATCTCAATCTTTTTAAACACAGGATAGTTGTCATGCTCTGGAGGTTTGCCCGAGCCAACACTTTAACATTTGTAACCTTGTCACGCCACGAAATGCCTAAGATCTTGCGCCAGCATCTGAGATGGAAAATGTCGAGGCGCTTTTCTTGCCTGCTGTACGAGGTCCATGTTTCAGATCCATAAAGGAGTGTGCTGAGGACACATGCCTCGTAAATATCAATCTATAATACAGGCACTTTTTCAAAACATGGAAACTTTCCTAACTTCGCTCAGGTGTGAATGGGTACCCAGCTATTAACAGCGAAAGATCTTGTCAATTTGTTGATATATTAGCGCCTGTCAAATGGCAGCTTGCAGTATATGCTTCCCAGTAAATAGAAATTATTTCTGAATACTGCTTGGTCCACTGGGGCAGTATTGTTAAGCTCAGTTTGCTGTAAAGCGGGAATTTGCGTTATTATCATTTTGATATTATTACTATTATCATTATTGTTGTTATTACTATTTTTTATTATTATCATTTTTGCTACTATTATTATTATTAATAATAATATTATTATTATTATTATTATTATTATTATTATTATTATTATTATTATTATTATTATTATTATTATTTTCATCATTGTTGTTGTTGTTAACATCATTATCATCATCATCATCACCACATGTGTGAAACTATTTGGTGTGAGTATGCATGTATGTGTGTGAGTATAGGTGTCTGTTTGTGTCAGTATGAGTGTATATTATATTATACTTCATAAAAGGTGTATAAGTGTATGAGTGGGAGTGTGTTTGAGTGTGTTTGTGGGCGTATGTATGTATGTGTGTGTTTATGTGTGTATGTGTGTGTATGTGTGAGTGTGTGAATATTTGTACGTGTGTATAAGTGTATGTGGGTGTATGTTTGCCTATGTGTGTATGCAAATGTGTCTAAGTGTGGCTGGGGCGTGTCGTAGCGACTTATAAAGAGCTGAACACGTTTGACAATAAGCAGAATATATGTTTTCCATGTGTTTCCCAATATGTAGTGTTAACCCTATGGATCCTAAAACGAGAAACATATCTTTGACCACCGTCTTTCTGTTTTGAACAATAAAAGAATTCAAATAAGGGGTCTTTGTTATTGCTTTCAGATCGGTGCTATCGGAGACGGACGTTAGATTCGCCTTTTAAATATCCTAATAGTGCTCACAAGGGCGTTGAACCCATGCAAATTGTTGTTGTTGTTGTTGTTGCTGCTGTTGGTATTGTTGTTGTTGTTGTTGTTGTTGTTGTGTGTGTGTGTGTGGTAGCCTATCCGTTCGAAATGTTCGGAGCCCCGAAGAGTGTGCTCTTCGCCAGGGCCACCGCCTCCCTTGGGTAGCGGGTGAGGCAGTCCAACCTCCCTGAATCCTCCCCGAAGAGATGCCACCACCGGGCCTCCGTGGCGGGGCATCTCTGCAGCCAGTGCTCCAAATCTTGGGGCTCCTCGCTGCACAATGGACATATTGGGTCCGATGTTGTTGTTGTTGTTGTTGTCGCTGTTGTTGTTGTCGTTGTTGTTGCTGTTTTTATTTGTTTGGTTTTGTTTGGATTTGTTTGGGGGTTTTGTTGTTGTTGTTGTAGTAGTTTTGTTGTTGTTTTTTGTTGAGTTGTTTGTTTCATCATCATCATCATCAATACCTTTCACACCTTGCAGGGTATAAGCCACATATAAACTCCTTCCATTTATCTCTGTCCTAGGCCATCCTTCCAAGCTCGTTCCAAGTGATCTTCATCCCTCTCATTTCCCTTTCCACGCATCTCTTCCATGTTTCCCGTGAACTACTCCTGCCTCGTGCTCCCTGTGGATTCAACTGCAGCGACTGTCTTATAATGTTTCCGCTCTGCTTTCTGAAGGTGTGTCCCATCCATCGCCATTTTCTTAGTCCTATTTACACTTCTATATTTTCCTCTCCTGTCCTGTGCCACAGTTTTTCATTTCTTATTCCATCCTGCCACTTAATTATTAGGATACTCCTCCTACATCTGTTGATGAAAGTCTGGACTTTATTCAGCACTGTCTTTGTTTTCTTCCAAATTTCGCAGCCCTAAAGAAGCACAGACGTGACATCGGAATTAAAAAGTCGAATCTTGGTGCGTAGTGAAATGTTGCTTGCTTTCCAGACATTTAACAATTGGTTGAATGCTGAACTTGCCTTGGCGGTTCTTGCTTTTACATCTGCCTCAGTTCCACCTTTACCATCGATGGCACTTCCAAGGTAGGTAAAGGTGTCCACTTCTTTTAGGGGATTGTCTTATTGTCTTCCGCTGTCCCAGCAGGGCTTGAAACTTTTCCTAGCTTCACTACTTTCGATTTACCCGGATGTATACGTAGGCCAACACTCCTTGATAGGATGGTAAGTTCCTTGGTCTTTTCTTGCATCTGAGCATATGTGTGTGTGAGAGAGCAGCGCAAGGTCATCGGCAAAGTCCAAGTCTAGCAGCTGCTGCCAGGGGGTCCACTGTATTCCACTGCGCTTGCCTCTGGTGGCTTCTTTTATTTCAATTACCAGTATAAAGAGAAACGGTGAGAGCAAACATCTTTGTCGCACTCCTGTCTGTACTTAGAATCGTTCTGAGAGTTGTACTTCGTGGAAGACGTGGCAGTTTGTTCCATCATAGGTGGCCTTCACAAGCTTGACGATTTTGTCAGGTATTCCATAAAGCCGCCTGAGTTTCCACAAAGTTTCCCTGTCCACGCTGTCAAACGCCTTTTCATAATCAAAGAGTTGTTTTTTGTTGTTTTGTTTGGTTTTTGTTTTATTTGTTGTTGCTTTTCTTTTTTT
>NW_004797282.1:2866277-2867299 GCF_000002075.1 Aplysia californica | reverse complement strand
GAAGAAGAAGAAGAAGAAGAAGAAGAAGAAGAAGAAGAAGAAGAAGAAGAAGAGGATAAAGGAGGATGATGAGGAGGAGAAAGAGGTGGAGAAGGAGGAGGACGAGGAGACAAGAATAGGAAGGAAGAGGAGGAGGAGGAGGAGAGGAATAGCAGAAAAGGGTGCTCAAGAAGAATTTGAAGGTAGAAGAAGAGATCGAAGGACAACAGACAAACAAATGGAGACGGGGACTTCTAAACTGCTTTCCCCCCAAAGCTTTATAGCATTGCCAGAGTTCTCCCATTTCTATTTACCCCGAAAGAGATGTAAAATCCACAAACTATTCCCATCTGAATGGAGCGACAGTACTGTTGTTGCATTACTGTATCGAAACATTCGTCATCACCCTTTCCTTTCTGGCCCAGGATCGAAGTATAGGCCACGACGAACAAGCACTTTTCACTACTGCCGATACAAGGCCATCCTCTTAACGTTAACAATATCATTCCATATCGTTCCATTATTCTGTGCATCATTCTTTGTGACTATGTCAAAGACTACAAATTAAATGGCAAAACTCAACACAGATGACACATTCCTAGATTCAATTTTTTATTTGATTTTATTTCCTGAAAAAAAAAGTTTCTGAATAAGAAATATATTATGTTATGATCAATATATACAAAGCATAATATGCGTTTTGTGAATTAAGGCACCGAAGTTGTGTAACTTCTGAGAGTATATAAGTCTATTATATCATGCATTCAGTATATAAAGTAAAGAAAAAGTTTGATTTCTGCCCGGGTGGCGGCCGAAGCCTATTCTTATCGATTTTTTACCACCAAAGGATCTTTTACGTGCGCAACTTGCACACGGGACGTCCTGGATTTTTTTCTCCCTTATCCGAGAAGGTTAGGTGTTAGATCTTACCTACCATAAGATCAGAGGTGCGGCTTAAAGACAGTAGTAAGAAGGATCCAAGGATTAGTGGTAGAATGGCTGAAGAAAGTATGAGGAGCACAGAGGAGGGGGCAAAGGAGTTG
>NW_004797282.1:2851530-2865375 GCF_000002075.1 Aplysia californica | reverse complement strand
AGAGAGAGAGAGAGAGAGAGAGAGAGAGAGAGAGAGAGAGAGAGAGAGAGACAGTCTCAAGTACTGCTTCTCCTTGCTCCTTCTTACAACTGTCTTTCAGCTACACATCCCTGATCTCAGGGTAGGAGTGACCGAACATTTGGTTTTCTCGAAAGGGCAGAAAATCTCGGAGGTCCCATGGGCATGTGCGCAATTTAAGCTCTCTTGGTGGTTCTAAAATCGAGCGTTCTGAGTAGGTTTCGGTCGACATCAAGGCAAAATTAAAAATTTATTCATACCAAAGCCTGACAATATTCTAGTAAGTATAAATACATAAAGAGTACCTTTGAAATCACGTGGCTGCCTGAAAGCAAGGGGCCCTACAAAGTATGAAAAGCTGTCACATAGGTAAAAATCGATTGTACTGCAGGTTGAAGAACCAGCAGTCGACTTCCTCTAAGGTCTAGAGGAGGGAGGAGAAGGAGAAGAAGAGGAAGAAGAAGAGGAAGAAGAAGAAGAACAAGAACAAGAACAAGAACAAGAACAAGAACAAGAAGAAAAAGAAGAAGACAATTCAAACGTCAGAACAACGTAATTATCCTGAGCATGGTCAGGTTCCTGGTGCCAAGCGTGGGCTTAACATTGTGTATACTTTTAAACGGGTAACAGTGACCCAGAATTTAGACCAAACAATGCGGCAATTGTTCTTTCTCACCTTTCATTGCGGGGGAGGACTTCTGTATCGAGTGACCACTTTGAACTCTATGAGGATATGTGAGGCAGCGTGGTGGAATCAGGCTCTCGTCAAAATAATCAAAGAGAAGAAACTTACATTTTCCCGCAGGTTTGTGAATTTTTATCAAATTTTTGTTTTTTGGCTCAACACCTTTCATGCCCATGAAAGAACTCATTTCTGTGTGGATTTTTCTGAGAAGCGTTGATTAAAGGCATACAAAATGTAAATCTTCAGTTACCACGGACTCTTAAGCTAAGGCAGGAAATAATTAATCTTTGGCGGGCCATTTCCTCACTAATTTTACCTCTGAAAACAGGTGACCCCCACCTCCTTCTTTTGCAAATATCTCAAGATAAATGAATATTATTTGTATCCCAAAAAAAGACAAGTGAACAAGCTTTAAGATGATACCAATAACTCTACATGCCCAAAAATTGACGAGAGCCTGATTCCACCACGCTGCCTCACCACATATTAAACTCTCTCAAAGGCCACCAAAATCATTACAGAAGGCATTTGAAGCCAATATAGTATGTTACTACCTACAAATGAGGACATTGCCGTGGTTTACGTATTCTTAACTCCAGCGCAAAGTTTTGAATATCCAGTCGGGGATGCATAGATTTTTGTCTAGATCGAGATCTGGAGCGCGACCAGAATTAAACGCGAGAAAATAAACGATTGCTAACTTTGTAGAATCAACCACAGATGGCAGTATCTATCGTTTTCTCAATGAGAATAGACGAAAAGCATCTTCTGTTGGTGACAGAACATGATGAGTAAATGGAGTACGATTTTTTTTACTTTTTAAATTTTTAATTATTTTTTTTTTGGGAGGGGGGGGTTCACAATGTTTTTGCATTGAGTACGTGCTATGGGGAAAGGCTGAGCGTTATGCAGTGTATTGAGTAAATAAGAGCTCAACTAACAAAGAAGAGTTGAATTTATTACACCCAGTCACCAGATGTAAGTTGAGTACATGTTTTACTGTACAGTGGCGTTCAAAAGAAATTTGAAAATGTGATCACCCAATCATCGTGGTGAAGCCTTGCACTACTCACTCATGCAGTATGCCAATTTAAAGCTAAATAAATCCTGCATCATCTGACACAATAATATTTCACCTATGTTCAGAGATGCTTGCGATGTGGTCACTTAAAATAAATGACCTTAAAAACTCAGGCTTGGCAAAATTGGGCGAAATCAAAGACACGTAAAAGTGTGTTCGCGCGTGTATTGAGGTTCATCAACATTGGTGGAATGAATATGTATTGAATATCAAATGAAAAGAAAGCATTATTGTCTCTGCAATGAACAGCATCTTCTGAAATACATTTTCAAACAAGTTAGAAAACAGATTACTTACAAATACCATGCTGAACTTAGACCTAACATTGCATGTGCTCATTAGTATGATTTTGTTTTTGTTTAAGAGCTATTGGTCTTCCTGTAGAGCACAAACCTTTTAGCACATGGCTGTGTAAGTTAGATTTTGGACTAATCATCTGTCAGTGAGGAGCAGAGGCCATGAAACTGCCATTTTTGGGGGGTGGTCTGGGACGGAATGAGCAAAATCGTCCGCATGTGAATCATCGGATGGCTTTCTTCAGTTGACTACATCATGCAAGTGTTGGAATGTCATGTCTTACCCTTATTTCCCTCATGGTGTCATTCAAGTAGACATCTCCATTCATGGCAAATCACTTTCTCTTTGGGCCAATATTATCACGAGATAATTTTTGGAAAACTATTCTATATCAACGTAGGAGTGGTCAACAGTAAATTGCCCGATATGAATCCTACACGTATGTGAAATTCCATGAAACAGCAGCTGAAGAAAATTGACGTTGGTTCCAATTCAGACCCTTCGTTTGCAACCGTCTGTGACATCTGGGATGAAATGACTGATAATTGTCCAAAATTTAGCAGAGTCGATGCCCTATGTGTTCGTGCACTACACAAAGCCAGTGGCTCCTACGCAAAATAACAATGAGCACGTTTAATGTTAAGTCCAAGTTTTTGTGGTATTTGTGATTGCTCTCTTTTCTGATTTGTTTGAAATTGAAACTATCGACATTAAATATTGTTTATTACAGAGAAACAAATTCTCCATTCATTAAATATGCAATGTATGTCCATTCTATCAATATTCATCATCATCAATGGCTTTTTTCTGTGATTTCGCGCAATTTTGCCAAGCCTGATTTTTTTAGGTCAATTTTGAGTGACCATATTATTATCTCGAGCATCTCTTAACATAGATGAATTATTATTGTGTCAGATGATGCAGAATTTATTTAGCTTTAAATTGGTGTGCTGTGTGAGTGGGTAGTGTAATGCGGGCCGATCCCATCCGTTGTGGGCATCCCGTCCCGATTAATGGGTGATTACATTATCAAGTTTCTTTTGGAACCCACTGTATAATACACGTGCCGTGAAAAGGGTTAATATGTAAAGCCCAGGTTACTCTCAGCGATAAATCGTATTACATTCTTCGTATAGCAGATCTGCCAGATTTATCAAACTCCATAATATTCTGTTTACATATTCCAATTTATAGTGTCCAATTCCCTTTCAATTTGGGGAGATTCCTTCTTCTTGCGCCAGATGTTCACAACAATTTGCCAGCATTCTGTGTGTTGTTACTTAACAAACGTAAAAAAGAGGCCCACGAAGTTATTAGTTGCAAAATTCTAATGACACAAACTCTCCCTACGCCCCCTTTTAATAATTTGTTATTGTAGTCTCTGGACTTAATCGTCCACATACATTCGAGGGATCTGTAGGCCTCTAAGAATAACAGTAACAGTGTCTTTCGACCAAGTCACCATATTGTACACTGTACAGTGACTGTGCAGTAGTAGATAGTAGATATCTAGTGTGCAGTGTATAGTCCTAACAGCTTTGACGCCAGATGCACTTACAACGCACTGGGTGACCTTGATACATAACTTAAGATTGAAAATAGACAATTGAAAAACAAAGTTTGCTCCAGTTTTAAAATATGGCATCAAATCAGGTTCCACGTGAGCCACTTTGCTTACTTTGATACGCCGATTTCGAAAATGAAATCAGTTTTTAGCTGCGATAATTATTTTGAAAATTCTGCGCGCAAAGTTTAATCCCGCGCGGCGGCAAACTTCAAAAGAATTTTGCGTCACAGCCTCCCACTTGTCACTTCACACTGAGGTGGGGGCGGGGCGGGGAGGGGATACTGTTGTCTGTCCTATTTATGATAGGAATATACTACAAGATGCAATCTTGGTTGAATCTATATAAAATACTTCTTTTTGTGATCTTCAAAATCCAGTAAGAAAAACGGCCAATCGCGAGTTATTTTGTTAATTTGGACACGCTGGTTCCGAATTTGATATTATTTTTACGATTAGACATAGTTTTAAATGTTTATTGTAACATCTTTTTGGCGGGCCGCGGGAGTATCAATACCATCATCAATACCATCATGACGAGGTATTCGCTTAGGGCAGTCGCTGTTCCCCGGACAAATTTTTTCCTGTTTTTAAAAATAGAGTCGCTGTTCCCCTGTGCTCCGCCACAAAGCGAAAACGCACAAAGGGAACCGATTGGATTTTGAAGTCCAGAATTCTCTTTTACGCGTCGTGTGTATTATTTTTGCATTTAAAACACGTTCATAACGAAATTCGTAGGCCTACATCCTGAAAAAATGTCCGTTTCCCCTGATTATGCAATGCGCGTGTTAGACTGTATTATCAATCTTAGGTAATTGGCGAACGTAGCAATACAGCATAAATATTATTATCATAGAAAAACATAACAATGCTTATTAATACAGACAACGCAGGTAACGTTGCAAGGTATCATGTACATAGACTTGTACTATGATGTACGAGATGGGCAATCCTGGCGTAATGCCGCTTCACTATGGAGACCACCATATGAGTTTATTTGGAACCACTTGAAGAGTAAAAAGGTAGGCCCAACATCTGTGCGGGCACTATGCTATAGCAAAACTAGTGTTTGAACCTTCATTTGTGCTTCCGTGATTGGCATTAGCGCAGCACAGGGGCTGTTGTTTCTTTTTACATACAATATTTTTAAAAATTGTTTTGCAAAGAGCAAAGACTGGCGGCCATGACAGTGCCCAGGCTAGTATATTATAATTCAAGTCTACGGATACTATTCAGTATTTTCTCACATAGCACAAATGATGTAACAATTGATTACAAATGACACCGTGTGTCTGATGGAATACAACGAGATGCAATATTAAATGGTATCCAGTACATTGTATATATGACCGAAGGAATTGGATGAGCACCAATAATAATAATATGGCAAAGAAGTAACGCAGCAACTGGTGATTTAGCGTTAAAGTAACGCAATACAAAGTTACGGAATCATGTAGCGTGCAGTACAATCTGAAATAGAACAACAACAACAACAATAATAATAATAATAATAATAATAATAATAATAATAATAATAATAATAATAATAATAATAATAATAATATAATAATAATAATAATATAATTATAATAATAATAATAATAATAATAATAATAATAATAATAATAATAATAATAATAATAATAGTAATAATAATAATAATAATAATAGTAATGGTAATGATACTACTACTACTACTACTACTACTACTACTACTACTACTACTACTACTACTACTACTACTACTACTACTACTACTACTACAATAACAATAGCAATAACAGTAATAAAAATATCATAATATTTATAATAATAATAATTATTATTTTTATTATTATTATTATTATTATTATTATTATTATTATTATTATTATTATTATTATACCTTGTCACATTTTTAAGCATATTATACTGTGGTAAAATGAAAAAAAAGCTAGTTTCACAACGAGTCGATATTCTCTAAAAATTTCAGGAATACGAATTCAATCAATTTTAAAAGCGAAAACAACAACAACAATACGGAATGTTAACATAACAGATTTACTCACGACTTACAAGAGTGGGGGGGGGGGGGGTCTACAAAAGTAACACTATCAGTAGCGTTGATGACGCCCTGACATCGTCGCCGCCTTGAATCAATCAATCGTTGAGGGATATTATTCCACTCTTCATGCGATGCTCTCTCAAGTTGAGGAAGTGTCTGAGGCTGGTGTTGTCGCATGTTGTTCAACTCATCTCTGGTTTGTCTTGCCGCTTTGAAACGATTCCGTAGATGCGACAGGCGTATAAAAAGATCCTCTCTTGGAGATGTTTTTCTTCTCCCACGTTGGCGGTGTCGATCCTTTCCTGATTTTGTTGTTTTCTCACGATCCATTGTTGTGTACACAGTTCTTCGTGTTACATTAAAATGTCTCACAACAGTGGATACTGAGGCACCCCCGCGGATCATTCCAACAAGCTGATTTCGCACATTTTCTCTTTGGGCGTGACATATCATGAAACGTAGACAAAACAAATTTTATCACTGGCGAATTGTTACAAAAATGTCAAAGCTTTGATGTGTGCTTCTTTTTTAAACAAATCATTGCCGTATCTTGAGTAATTCTCAAAAAAGACAAAACATGTAACACGCATGCAGTTACAAAACCTCTCGCGCTTCCAGAAATCTGACAACAGCTCACCAGCGACAGGTATATCACGTAATCAGTGTGTAAATTTGAAAGTAATTGGTGGCATAGATTTTGTTTCATTGAGCTTCAAAATGTATATACTTAAAAATTTGACAGAGTATATTATTATTATTATTATTATTATCATTATTATTATTATTATTATTACTATTATTATTATTATTATTATTATTATTATTATTATTATTATTATTATTATTATTATTATTATTATTATTATAATGATGATGATGAAAGCTCAAAATAAAATATTGCCTTTGAAATTCTGAAATCAGGCATTCTCACAGCGTAAGTAGGTTAACCCCAAAAGTATTATGATATACCACAGCTCAAGCCGTGTTGTTAAACAAAATATTAATGAAGGTGAGGAAATAATAGTTTACAATTTTTGCCAAAGTACATAAAATAACATAAAATAATGGTTTTCTCTAAATGGCTTGCTCAAGTTCAAATATTACTTTATGTTCTACTCAAAAAAACATGCGGTCACATGATTTGCTGAAGGTGACACAATACATGGCTTCTTTAAGGAAACGCATTATAGTCACATGACTTGCTCAAGGAAACATGTGGTCATATAGTTTTTCCCATGATCATATGTGGTCACATGACCAGCCCCAGTCTATACTATGTGGTCACATGACTTATCCAAGAAAACATGGGGTCACATGACTTTCCCATGTAAGCATGTTATCACGTGGCTTGACATTCGGGTATTACCAAATTCCGTAACACCAGTAATAGGGCCCCAAGTTCCTACTCTAAAACTAATATCATCATTTATTATAAACATTAATAAAGCCTGGTATGCCACGTCATGTCAGATTATGGTAGCAATTCCCGGACACAAAGAAATGCTGAAGACAAGAGTTTTGTGAAATTTGGGGGGTGGGGGTCACTAAGGGTCAGCTGTACAAAATCAAGAACAAAGTTAATGAAAGGGTACTGATCAAATGTGGAACAGTATGAGGCATTCTATGATAAACAAGAGGAAGAAAATGAATGCAAACAAGGCGTTCACTAATGAACCAAGTGTTTCACGTGGCTACGACGACAGTATAACAAGGAAAGACTAAATTACCATAGATATATAAATAGATTCCTCAATACTGATCAGCGTAGGAAAATTTCGGTTTCAATGCAATACGAACAAATACCTAGGTAAATACATAAACTACCAAAGCGTACATACAGAGGGGGAGGGGGGTGTTTGTTTGTTTGGGGGTTGTTATTTTTTTTTTCAAATCTACCAAATTGACAACATCACACCAAAGAACACAATCTTACAAACACACTATTGCAGTACGCCAAGGTGCTACGTCCTGTTTTACGCGATGGTTTAGTTATGGAACTGGAGACCAAATAGAAAAAGAAGAAGAGGTAGACCCAACTGCCAACTATAGGATAACCCTAAGAGATTAGGCTATCACCAAAGGGCTGGATGTGACAAAGCTAGGGGAAGTGGCCGGGGACAGACAAGCTCCCTGCATTGTTCTCCTGCTGCTACGGGTAGAGAGTAAGTAAGTATGTCACGACAGGGTGGAATCAGGCTCTCATCAATTTTGGGGCATGTGGAGTTTTGGTATCGTCTTAAGGGTTTTTCATTTGCCTTGCTTTCTTTGAAAGAAATACCCATTTCTCTTGAACACCGGTCAAGATATTTGCAATTGAAGGAAGTGGGGGTCTCCTTGTTTCAGGGGTGGAATTAGCGAACAAATGGCCGCAAAAGTTTGGTTATTTACAAAGCCTGAGAGTCCGTGGAAAATGAGAATTTACATTTTCTGTTGTGCTTTAATTAATCTCTTTCAGGAAAATCAACACAGAAGTATGTTCTTAATTGGACATTAAAAGAATTGAGCCAAAAATCAACATTTCGATAAAAAAATTGCTTTACCGAAGGAAAAATGCAAGTTTCTTCTTATTCATTATTTTGAAGAGCACCTGATTTCACCAAGCTGCCTCACAAATTATCGTGTCCTGCTCAAGGTCACACTCCAGCCCCCACCCACGAAAAAATCATGTCTTCGACTTATGCTAGAAAGTATTGTGAGGCTGAACTCACAAAGACAAAAAGGAAGATGCAGACCCAGCAGACTTTCACATTGACCACATCGCCAAATCTAGCGCATGAACATCAATAAAGTCAAAAGAGCTAACGAAGACCGGAATACAATAATAGGATAACCCTGCTGGTTACCATGTACATGTAATAACCATATTATCTTCCTTTAGGATCATATGACGGAAGTGAAGATGAAAAGGGAGGGCACTCAGTTTCTTCTATGTGATGTCAACAAGTCTTAGGAAGTGGCTGCTCTAATTGTCTGGTTCTGGTAGTTTGCCAAAAGGCAAAAACGTTTAAATGCTCATACCTACCATCCAAATAACAGCACAGACGATGTCTTTAAGTAAAAACCACCATAGTGTGCCCAAATCTAAAGAATGAAATACAACTTCGTCCAAAAAATATTGGCCTTTTTCGAAGAACACAAGCGCAAAGATACCCGAAGGGATAATAAACACAAAACATGCGAGCGAGACCATGAAGAGAAAAAGCGCCTCTTTAGTCAGGTTCGTGTCAACATTTCCTTGGGGTGGGGTGTGTGATAAATGTGAAACATTTGATGAAGTCACACACACAGGAGCGGCCGAGTGTACGCTGTACAGGCTTGCAGTGGGTGGACCGTGGGTCAACAAGGAGGGGTCGTGAGGCACTGTCGCTGGCGGACCGCAGGGGCTACTGAAACCGGGTGAGTTTGGAATTGTATGGGAATTTGTGGGCGCAGAATGCCTCACCAAATACGCACCTGCCACATTAGTGGAAGGGATGTCCACTGTCATATGATTTTCTTGAAATGTTTCTGGCGTGGTTTCTGGGATCCCCTTTTTATCATATCCATTGTTAATTTTCCTAGTCGTTTGTCCCTTTTCAGCTCTGACGTTGTTTGTAACTGCATGTTGCAAGCTAATGAGTTCTCCCCCCTGACGAGGTAATGTCTGGGGAATACCTCCTCCAGTCAACAGGCTCCTATTATTGGAATTTGAACGCAATACCAACAGGGTCACCGCTGAAAACAACAAGGCCAGGAATGGGAGAAGGAGGTTAGTGATGGAATTCAGAGCTTTCCTCCTAGACAGAGGCATCTCGATTGCATGGCAAAATACCTCATAATGAACACCAGCGAAAGAAATAGGGAAAACTATGAGTGAAGACAGAGCCCACGGTACAAAAGCGAAAAGCAATGACAAAACAGTAACTGTACTCTCGCTGCACGAATAGATTCTCTTCCGAGTAAGAATTTCTATTGCCAGAAGAATCAGCCCTGTGCAGTATCCGAACGGCATAAATTGAAACATATAGCTACGAACAAAAACAAAAAGTAAACAGATATCTTTTTTAAACTGATCGTCAAATGCAATCATCGTTTCGATTACTAGACAGACCAAAGCTAAAAGGAAATCCGCAACAACGAACGTCCCCAACAAACCACGTTGTAGCTTGGGCAAAGCGTTCCATTTTCTTATAATACATAAGGACAATCCACAATTCGCTAGTGTTATGCCAATGAGGAATATAATTAAAAAAGCTTTTTTAGAATCATTTACTGCTTCCCAATCAATGTCACTCATCTTAAACGATGGACGAACAAATAATATGCGTGTGAATGACTCAGCACACAAATCTGGAAGTGTCAGTATGTAATGCCGGAGTTGCGAAAAGTTTTTGCTCTTTCTCGTTTTCAGTATCTTTATTTTGCTGCTGCTCTGAACAGGAAAACATCTGCGGCATCTAGTAGAAAGATCGAAGAAGGTGTAGACTTCTCCTGAAAAGATACAAGAGATAAAATGTACCACGACACGATGGAATCACGCGCTCGTCATCTGTGGGACACATGGAATTATTGGTATCATCTTAAAGCTTGTTCATTTGTCTTGCTTTTCATGAAAAAATACCCATTTATTGTGAATACACGTCGAGATATTTGCGAGTATAGGAGGTAGGTGCCAGAGGTAAACACGGAGAGGAAGTGGCCACCAAAGTTTAATGACTTGCAAAACGTGACTGTCCTTGGAAACTACAAATTTACATTTGTTTATAAATGCCTTTGACCAACTTTTTAAAACGAAAAATCGACACAGAAATATGCATTTAAATGGACATAAAAAGTGCTGAACCGAAAATAAAACCTATAAAATTGGCCAAGGGAGAGAAAAATGTGGGGTGTCTCCGATTCCATTATTTTGACGCGCGCCTATTTTCACCATGGTGCCACTAACATTGATTTTCTTCTAGTTAGACAACAAAGTGGAACAGAACCTTGCCAATGAATAAACACAGTTAGTAATGTTGTGAGCTGAGGGATCATCTGAAAATCTATTTTGCTAGATTCTACTTGTTGAAAACTTCACTCTAATTTTGACTCAACAATAATGTATGAAAAGAAAAAAAAGAAAAGGATCTACTAAAGATAAAATGTTTAGTTTCATTAGCAAGGCGTCATTTGGATGGTGTGTTCGTGGAGTGGTGAAAGTTTTATTACTTGAGTGTTCAGTTCCAATGCAAGATGAACAAAATTGATTTTTAGATAACAATAAATTCATGTAGATCTCGAAATCAAAGCGACAAATAAAAAGAATGAAATTAAAAGCATATTAATATAGTCTCTAAAAATCCATAAACATTAAAATAATACACGATCCCATTCACTGTGCCCTTGACTATCTTCAACTTGCAATGGATTAAATGTACACACCCATTTTTTACCCCTCGAGCCGCCCCTGGGCGTAACGGTTGGTACAAAAAAAGTGCAGAGTAAAAACTAGCATCAGAATTGATCCTACTTTAACAAGAAAGATATGTCAAGTAAGGTTGTAAGTACAGTGGAACTCGGATTCAACGAGGTCGTTGGGCCTGACCTAAAATCTCGTTGAATCCGAGTGTTCGTTATAGCAAACACGAGGTTTTGTGTAGATAATTACAGGCACTGAGCAAGTAATGTATAAAGAGAAGTCACATGTAGTGCCTGAAATGCCTGCATAATATGAGCTGTGTTTTAAAAAAACCGATTCGTTCAAATACACAAGCCTGTGTCATCTCGATTGTTTACCAAGAAAAAGTTGTGTTGCTCTGTAGAGCCGAGCATACGGCAACTTTTGATTCCATAGACCAGCGCCGCACAATTCATTACGCAGATCTACGTCAAGACTATCTTATTATTGTAATAATGATCAGTTGCCGAGGGGAAAACAAGACTGATGCGTTTGTATATGCGACGTTCAACGCCCGGACCACTAGTGCCCCCCCCCCCCTTACCTATCCCCGACACGCACACACAGCCACACGTGTGCAGGCAGCCCATGCGACCCCGACACACACCAGAGAAGACACGTACGCATGCCAACAACACACGTGTAGGTATTTAAAAAGGCCGCTGATTGGTTGCATGCAATTGGCTAAGTGAATAATGGTTCATGATGCTGGTGCAATGGATGGTTTCTGGGAATAGATTAAGTTTCTTCTGGGATAAAAATGAGCGAAGCCACGTCTGCGGGGGCTGTTCACTCTGGAAGCGACCTCGTTGAATCCGAGCTCGCTGATTTAAGTGCTCGTTGAATCCGGGTTACTTTTATTGATTTTTAAAAAGAAAAAAAACAGGGAATCTATCCCATCTCGTTGAATCTGAGTTCTCGTTGAATCCGAGCTCGTTAAATCCGAGCTCCACTGTATTTCGTTTTATTTAGTCTCAAATTGTAAATGGTTTGACAAAAGACATGCCCCACTGTCCTGTCTAGATCTTTCCGTATGTAACAAGAATGTGTGTACGTACGACAAGCATTGAAACTTTCCATTTTTAAAAGAAAATAGTCGGTAGTCTCTCAGACTCCCAACCGTAAGGTCATGGGTTCGAATCCCGACAGGTGCCCGACGTTAAAACTAAATGTTCCTCACTTCCCCCAAGTGAGAATGGGTACGTACCTGATTACAGTGGCGAAGCGTCTATATAATCAATATAATAAAATAATCACTGCTTCCCTTCCTAATTTTGAAACATTGTCGCAGTCAAATTCACCCATTAACGTAAACCTCTTACATTACATGTAAAAAGACGTTCATAATCACCAAGGAACAGTATGCCTAACATTCTAAACGCGTTCAGTACCACCGAAATAGCCTGTTCATCCCTTTCGAGCAGTCAGTCACTATAAGCAGTCAGATGCTTTGATTAAGAAAGTTTAAACTAAAAGTGAGGCTGGAAGACTCTACCAAAAGAGTTGAAGGGAACATGTATACAGCACTCAAACCTGTTTCATTGCCACATATACCCTGTTCACAGATATAAGCAGTCACAAGCACTGATTATGTAAGCGAACTATTACACTGGTCGAGTCTACCTCACAAATATGACGGGAACTAGCTCCTAATACTCATGTATTACCTGATCACTACAGAGCAACCTGCAGACGTGGGAACTCAGAACACAAGGCTACAACTCCTGTAGTTACATCTGTGTCTTGCCACTGACACGTACACAGACCGCACTGACTGAATACTGACCTAGGGCCCCAATTTCCCAGATCCTTTCATGCACGGATACAGCCAATGGACAAAGCATACCTGGCTATTTTTAACCCGCACATGTATTGCTACATTCCTCTACAGGTTTTTTCCAGGGTAATATTGAGAAATATTGAGGTCGGACGGGTTCTCAACTGTAGGGGAAAAGGGTGTGTGTGTGGGGGGGGGGGGCTACTGGATATATTACAACTAATACAACACAAACCAGGACGTGCTGGTTAGAGTGTCTCAAAAGAAGAAAAGAATGTTGGTTTCTTTGTTCTTTCTTATTGTGTCTGTTTTATTCTCCCTTACTGTTGATATCTAGGAACCGGTGCTTTGTTGACTGAACACGACACATATTTTAGTGTCCTGAGTCTTAAATATATACGAGGCACACACACACAGAGAGAGAGAGAGAGAGAGAGAGAGAGAGAGAGAGAGAGACACACACACACACACACACACACACACACACACACACTTCTCCGGTGGAGAGCCTCCAGGCCGAGGCCAACATACACACACACACACACACACACACACACAAACACACACATACAAAACAGACACACACACATACAAAACAGACACACACACATACAAAAGCGTATCCCTTGTTTTGACCCGTTTATGAGTCATAGCTTAGAAATATCTGTAGTTATTTTTACTTCCTTTCTAGGGATCTGGCAATTGTTTTTCCGTTTCTGAGGTCGCTGTGGTCAGATATTATGTCATCAAGGTGCGCCTTCTTCAAAGCCGGGTATACTGGGACAGCAGAAATAGGGGTCAACCGTGGTTTTGTGACGCCTACATCGTTCAGTGAAAACGTTCCACTCACACTTACTCCCACAAACAACCTGGCAGTTCTTCGACGTAGGCTCCTACACTCACCTACAGACTTACAAAGCCTGCTCTACTCTGGCGTTGGCCAGATGACAAGGACATGTGGTT
>NW_004797282.1:2850249-2851430 GCF_000002075.1 Aplysia californica | reverse complement strand
GAGAGAGAGAGAGAGAGAAAGAGAGAGAGAGAGAGAGGGGTGAGGGAGTGAAAGGATCACTTTTGGAACTGTGTTGTTTGGGCTATTGGAAAGTGCATTCAGCAGTTTCGTGGTGGGAATGCGAAAGAATTACATGAGTTGTGGTGGTAGATCAAGATATAGCCTATTTATCCTATGAGTGAAATTGTCAAGATGTAATCATGAGTTTCAGGGAATGATTACCACTGACAATTTCACAAGTTGGATAAATCATTGTCTAACACCATATTATAAACGAATGCAATCAATCTTTGAACTACACTGATATCAGCTAACAAAATAGATCGTGACCATACAAGTTTAAATTACCAGTCAAGTGATCAAGAGGATCTATTCAAGAGTCTCATATGAAAACACAATGGTTGATAATTGGAAAAAATCTGGATTTTTTCCTTCTATTTATTTTAGCCATACTCATTTTAAAAAAGTATGCTATCCGTATGTCTCCTTCCGTGAAATAAATCACAAACAAAAAAATCATAATGTTTTATATAGTCAAAGCACACAGAAAGTTGAAAAATTTAACTATTTTTATGTTGCATGGTCATAAGAATAGAGATGGTAGTAACTGTGATTTGAAATTTTGCTACCATAACAAATCAAAGGCTAGGAGACGTTTGCTAGCATATACTTGTGCATTGCATTATATTCCATCTCCGCACTCTGACGTAATCCGGGTTCACTATGTTCTGTATGCTACGATTTGGAACAAAATTCAGATTACTGTAGAAACGTTACACATGTCTACTCTTGACTGTAGAGCGAGACTGGGAGACTGGTGTTTGACACGTCCTTTGGGCGCCTATGGTGAGCGCGCTTCGCAGCAAAGTTTTTATTGAGGGCAAAGAGAAGCTGCAAAAGCATTGCACGGTCTATGAATATACCTAATTCAAGTCTAAACTTTGCTAACAGAAGCTTAGAATGTGAATATAGTTTGTGGAGTAAATTGCGCAAATTTTGATAACGGTTTATATATTTCACGAGTGAAATATCTTTTATTTAAATATTTCACGTTGGAAATATTGTAGACCCTAAGGATTTATTTCACGGTAAGTGCAATGATAAACAGACTCTATGTACATAATAACTATGGGAGATAGGGAGATTTATTCATGCATTTATTATTATTATTATTATTATTA
>NW_004797282.1:2843592-2848891 GCF_000002075.1 Aplysia californica | reverse complement strand
ATTATTATTTATAGTTGTTATAGATATGCCAACTCTGTCGTAGAGTATTAACTTAACCGTGTGCCATCTGGCTGGCATGCAGTGTATTTTAAGCCCTTTTCCCATTGTGAGGTAATTTAAGAAATGGACTCAAACCTGAAAAGATCTTGACCTTCGCCACAATGGAACAAAGGCTTGGTCCCTTGTCAGCAACCTCTCGGGAGAAAGACAAAAAAAGAAACCCCAAACCTTTTTTCCTTTCAGGCAGCACCATTACTGAAGACCAGAAGAAAGTCGAACATTTTAACCGTTTTTCGCCTCTGTAAACCGGACATGCAGACTAATCGAGGCTGACAGACTCCTCATAAACAAGGCTAAGCATAAAGAAAAAGCCCCCACTGTGAACAACTCGCTTTTTGAAGAGGATTATAGCATGATGAAACTCGGTCAGACCCTCAAAAAGCTAAAGAAAAAGAAAGTCCAAGGACAAAGTACACAACGAAATGCTGTGCAACCTTGGTGTTAAAGGAAAAAAAGTTCTTCTTTCCTTAATATATACATGTACCACATGGAGAACGAGTGGAACAACAAAGGCATGGAGGATCGCCCAGATTATACCGCTCCTGAAAAATGGGAAACCACCTGGAGAAGTGAAAGCTACCGACCTAGCTCATTAACATCATGTATCGGTAAGCTTGCGGAAAGAATAATAACAACCGCATCTACTGGTACCTGGAAAACACTAACAGCTTGAATCCACACCAAGCAGGCTTCAGAAAATCCAGCAACACAGAAGATCAACTTTTTAAACTATGTCAAAACATCCAGGATGGATTTCAGGAAACTAAACACACTGTCGCCATCTTTGTAGATCTCCAATAGGCGTACAACAGAGTGTGAAGAAAAGGCTTACTCATGAAAATGATGGACCTCGGGATACATGGCAAACTATATAAATGAATCAAGTTCTTCCTGTCGGATCGAAACATTGAAACCAAGGTAAAAAAATGTCCACTCGTCAAGAGAAGTACTTGAGGAAGGCCTACCCCAAGGTTCCTGTCTGAGTTGCACTTTCTTCCTGATCTTCTTTAATCAAGTGACGAACATGCTGAAATCATAAAAGACTCTTTACGCTGATGATCTTTCTCTCTGTCAGACACATCACAGCACGATAGTAGGCTCTACAATAACTGTCAGAAATGGAAGCTTAAAATAAACTGCACGAAAACAGTATACACCACCTTTACGAAGAGCCATAAAGCAGCCAAAGAAAATCTCCAACTAAAGATAAAAAATGAAAATCTCCCCAAAGAAGAACACCCAACATACCTAGGAGTCAAACTTGACCAAAATCCAACCATGAAAAGCCAAGTGGATAACATAAAGAACAAGGGAAAAAGACTCCAACTTTTAAAGAAACTCGAAAGCAGTTCATGGGGATCAAACAAACAAACTCTGAGAGCTCTATACCTTGGTTATGTCCGATCTTCCCTGAAATACAGCAATAGCCTACTCACTATGTGCAGTACAACTACTTGAAACACCCTTGACAAGGTCCAAAACAATGCTCTCCGTTTTAAATGGTGGCATGAGAACCACACCTACCGCCGCATGTGAAATCCTTTCAAATGTTGAACACCTGGGAATCCTGAGATAAAGCAGTTTTTGGAGCTACATGAAAGAACTAAAAGAATGTGCCCCAACTACCGAAACAGGAAATTAGTAGAAACATGGAAAGCAAAGAAACGAATTCAACAAAAGTCAATAATGCATCACATCACAGAACTAAAGGAGAGCCACCATCTACCACAAAACAGAAAAGAAACCAAAAGAATCAACCACAACATCCCTCCCCACCTTTCTTTAAAAAGCCAATCATTACAACATCTCTCAGAGACAATAACACAAAATCTTCAGACCCAGTGACGCTGATGCTTGCATCACATCAAACAATTGACAGCTGTTCAGATGACTGGATACACGTCTTTACAGACGGTTCAGCATTCAAATGCCCAACCAAAGCTGGATATGGAATGCTAATACAGTACCCAGATGGAAGTTTCAGTGAGATGTCTGCAGCCTGGGGAGAGAAATGCAGCAACTATGATGCAGAAATGATGGATTGAAACAGCACTGTACCATCTCAACAAAGTTTTTGACACTCATCCTGGAAAAGCACAGAGTATTGTGATTTTCACTGACTCACTATCAGTCTTGCAAGCGACAGAGAATGACCACCATCTAAACCAATATTTGACTTATAATATACTATTTGGCTCCCATCATCTGATAACATTCTGTGGCATCAACCTAGTAATGCAGTGAGTCTCCGGATACTCAAACATACATGGAAGTGACAGAGAAGACACACTTGCCAAACGGGGATCTAGACAGGAACAACCCAGCATTCTAACTTCAGACAACACTGCAAAACAAATCATTAAAAGCAACAACAAACAAGACTGAATGAACAGATGGGCCCCGGAAAAGACAGGAAGAGCGGTTTTCAAACATACGACCTCAACAAAAAGGATGACAATATCAACCACCTACAGAGAAAAAAACAGACCGCGATCTTCCGCCTACGAACAGAACATATACAGCTCAACTTCCACCTGAACAGAATAAACCCAGAACTTCCCCCAATGTGTCCCTTATGTGACTATGCATATGAGACTGTGGATCATCGCCTGTTCCACTGCACAGCCTTAAATGATATCAGAGCTACCCTTCTCCCTCCAATACCATACATGGACAACACACTGTATAGAACAATACAGCAACTGCAGCAAACCTGCACTAATCACTACATGGTATTGGACAGAAGAGCGAGAGCCCAGCTGTTGCTCGATCGATAACACCAACAACAAGACGTGGTATGTCCATTTAACATGAAACGTCCATTTCCGATGGAACAGAGTCAAGCATGTGGAAGTTCTTAGAAACTTGCAATTTTATCGAGTAAGAGAGATGGAGGAGCAGGAAGTGGGTAGGTGGAGACAATAATGAGAGGGTGGGTGGGTGGGTGAGAGTTGCAGTAGAAAGGCTGCAGAAAGAGTCAGGAGCCCATTGGAGGGGGCAAAGGGGCGAGGGAAGGGGGCAGAAATTGGCGAAAAAAAGCAGACGACAGAACATGGTTGGAGAACAGGAAAGGGGGTGAAAAGAGAAAATTTTACAACAGAAAATTTTCCGTCGCTGTCATCTTGACCTCAAGACCACGAGAGCCCCCGCGTGTAGTGTGTTTGTTCATGCATTATTGATTATTAATTCGCGTTTCTTTTGGCTCTTCAAATAGATTGAATTTATATAGCGCTCTATCCTGTACAAGTATGGATGAAAATTATTTGGCCGCGGTATAATGTCCCTTTCTAATCTGAATAGTAATTATTCTTTTTCTTAAGCCACTCTACTGGCATACAACGCGCTGTCGAATTTCTCAGGGATGAGGGAATATAAACATTCATCATTGCACTGCGTTTCGTTATTTTGGATAAGCATACAACTGTACTCGACGTCTGTAGTGCAGCAGTTAGGCGCTTTGCTGTCACACACAAGAGACCCGAGTTCAACTCCAGCGTGGGGATGGATTTTCATGCAGTATCTTGATTCTCCCTGATGGGATGTTGCATCCCTCTTAGCCCGGGATGGCCCTGACGAGCAAGGTCGGAAGTCCGCCTCCTGCATGTTATAAATTGCGTTCATATTCATATGCGAGTAAAAACACCTAAATTAAATTTTTCTAATATAGTGGGTGTCGCATTCAACGAGGTCACATTCAACGAGAAGTCGGCTAGAACGAGGCAATCCTTCATCCCCGATTTTTTCCTCTGTATCTCTTTGTAATTGTACGTCAGCTCCAACGAGGTTGCAATAACCAAATAAAAGCAATTAGCGGCCCCAAAAGCGAAAAATGTTTCTCCTTTCTCTCCATCTCACGCGAAGCACAAGGCCCATCCTTCATTCCTAACACAGTGTATTGCTAGATCTAGTATGCCTCGTGGGCCCCAAAGTAAAGAGGATGGCATACGGTAGGGATAGGGGGGTGGGTGGGAACATCTTCCCCTGATCAGAAAATCCAAGCTCCCGGCTTTACTTTTATGTAGATCTAGGCCGAGATGTGATAGGGTAAGGGTATGTTTCCACACGAGAAGTGTTCCGGGAAAAAATATTTTAAAATGCAGAAATGACGGTCAGAACACAGCTTTCACACGCGCACACTGATGCTTTTCGAGATTTGGTCATCACGGGAACGACTGTTTTAATTACTGGTATTGGTACTTTTTACTTTTTTCTTTCTTTTGTACCGGTGGGTGTCGCGGGGAGACACAGGCGTCTGTCTACAGCAAGGCGAGTGGTCTGTAGGAGGGACATCCCGTGAGCCCTGAGGGTGTCTGCCACAGATTCACTCCATCGTCGCCTTGGTCTTTCTCTGGCTCTCCGTCCAGAATATTTTATGTTGTATGCTCTCAGAGCTGGATGATTTGAGGGCATCCGCGTGAAGTGTCCGAAATACTTGACCTTTTGTTTTTCGATGTGTGGTAGGACTGGTGCTGCTCCTACAGTGTCCCTTAGGGAGTGGTACATTGTGTACTGTAATAACGTTGTCTCCTTTCTTTTCTTTCGCCTTAGTCACGTTGAAGACTAAGGAGGTCGGATTCAACGAGGACAGCAAGCCGGTCCCGGCAACCTTGTTGAATACGACACCCGCTGAATATATAGTTGTTTGTTTGTTGTTGTTATTTTGGGTTGTTGTTTTATTGGGGGGGGGCGTGGGTTGTAAACAAAAGGTTCCGCGGCGTGAAATAAATATACCGCGACACCGGTTTGGTGACCTTTTTAAAACATCCAAAGAGGTTATAAGTACCGTTGGAGATCCTTTGGTGGTCTAACGATTTATAAAGTAGGCTTCGGCCGCCACTCGGGCAAAATTCAAAATTTCCTACCAACTGAAAATGCTTTACTGGGGTCAAGCAGTGTGTCTGGAACTATATTTTCTCGTGGATTAACACACAGGAAGTGGTGTGTTAATCAGTACGGCTTTTCCAAGTTGCAACTCGATAATCCTATTATCCGTTGACAGTCAATACGCCCAGTGAGACAGGAAAAGAGCGAGATGTTACTCAATCTGATTTTACCCGTTGGCGGTTGGGTTTGTATGCATGGGCGAGTTTGAGCATTTTGGGGTTTTTTTTAAAAATAATTTCAGTTATAATCACCATCATCATCCAGTGCCAGATCTCCGACAGACATCGGCGATGCGCTTTTCCCTTTCGTCAACCCGCAGCCACCTCCCAATCGTCAGCCACCCCAAATATTTGAC
>NW_004797282.1:2833793-2840509 GCF_000002075.1 Aplysia californica | reverse complement strand
TTATTAATGTTTTCTTGCCCACCCCCCACAACTGCTCCTTATTCCATACCCCCCGTTTACTATTTACCATCTGCCACAACCGACGATCATGTGAAACATTGTGTCTAGAATCTAGATATCTTTACGAAACTTCTTTTTATTGTAAATGACAAATTGCCCTCAGTACCGTTAACGGGTTGGCTACCTCAATTCTGTGCATTTAAAAAACTTTTGTACATAAGTTTATATTTTGCACTGAAACTGGTTTATTCCTAAATGGGAAACGTTGTCACAGTAACTTACTACAATCACAAAAATTTCATTATCTCTTGTTCTTTTATTCACTGAAGGAGAAATAAAACAGATTTCTTCCTGTACAGGGGTATGGGGTTAAATTTGCCCACCTACCTTTTGTTCCTCCGCTCTTCCCTTTTTTATTGGATACCTTAGAGTATGGTGCATATCCACGCTTCGTTATCCATAGCATACTGTATGCGCTTTACTACGACCACCTCATTACAACTACTACGCCAGAAGACCCCAGACCACAACTCGGAAACATCCATGGCTTCCCTACAAACATACACTGCAAGCTCCGGATTACACGCTCTAAATCACATAAGAAACTGAAGTCTTCAGCTGTCTATAGACAGGTAGGCAGAGGCGAAGGCTGACTTGTTTGACAGGTTAATGGGGACCAGACAGGGCCAGGAGATATCACACAAGAATCTTACTCGAGGCAGCAACTCCGAGTTGTGAATGAAAACAAAATTAAATTCTGAATTCGTTATTGTATGTTCAACCGCCAAAATAATATGGGAAGTATCTCATTAAATATGAATTCCAACTAAAATTTAAGTTAACTTCAGATGTGAATACACAAACACAAAGCAAAGAAGCAGAGTGTCAGTACTACACATGTACTACCAGTGAGTTTTAACTCTTTAGTAGAACACGACAATTGTCCATTTTTTATTTCACATTTGGCTGTTTTTGCCTAGCTTTTCGCACCCAGGAGCCGGTGCCATAATCAAGGTCACAAGGTCACGATCTGATGGGATAGTAAAAAACTCGAGGAAAAAACCCAGGCACTCGCAGCAGTCGAGAGATCACATGTATAGGCGAGCAAAAGGAACGGGAAAAAACTAGTTTGGCCATAACTAATCAACCATCAGTGGTAGAAGACTAAAGTTTACACCATCGATTAGTATATCATATCCTCTTTGGAAATCAAAAGTCGCCCGTCTTTCTTGTCAACAGCAACTAGAGTTATTGCCCTTTAATTAAATCCTGGAAAAAGCCACGTGGTGCTTTCGAAACATGGTCTATACGAGGGGAAAAGGGTGAAAAATATTCTCCTGAGCTCGGCCTATAAAGCCGTGATTTTAAAAAATCGGTTAGGTCGTTTCGCCTGCAATTGCTTCGACAATGCCAAGTTTAAGCGATATGCAGCAAAACATAGCAATAGGCCGTTTGGATGGTGGAGAAAGGCCAATTGTGGTTGCCAATCATTTGGTGTTCACATCTCGACTACCTACAGACTCATAACCCGTTTTCAGCTCACGAATTCTACGTTGGACCGAAAAAGGTCAGGTCGACCCAGAGTGCCCGATGCACGTGCATACTAATACATTGTCTGCCTGTATCGTTCAAATCTATTTCAGACAGCTACAAGAACATCAGATTTCAAAAGGGGCACCCATAGAAGAGCTAGAAGTCGACACACAGTAAACCGACGATTACGTGAGAAAGGCTTAAGAAGCCCTCGGCCTTACCATGGTCCAGTCTTGGCCGCACACCATCGCCAAGAGCGTTTTAACAGGGCCCAGCACTATGTCAACAGCCGTCTGAGAGACTGGTCTTTGGTTCTCATTTTCGGACGAATACGTGTTCTCTATAGATACAATAAACAGGAACCTCAGAGTTTATCAAGAGGAACGCGAACGTTATGGTGACAACTGTGTCATAGAAAGGAATCTCCTGGAAGGACATTGCGTCATGATCTGGGGTGGAATCATGTGGAACCACAATATAGAACCAATTATCTTCCAAAATCAAGGTCAGGGTCGAGGTCAAGATATTCATGCTGCCCGTTGCATAGCAGAAGTTCTTAGGCCCCTCTACACAATCGCAAAAGTAACTTCCGGTTCCAACCAAATAATGCTTGTGCGCACACTCCTCGTGTTACACAGGATTTCCTCCAACATCATGCATGGCATAACTCTGCAGCCTCACTCTTCCCTTAGCACAGATTTCGAAATTAAACGACGCACCGAGGCCGAGAACCACGCCGGAACTGGATTTGGCCATCCACGATATAATAATTATTATGGAGGCAGATCCCGCTACGTTTTACCAACAACCTGGTGGCTTCTTTGTACCGGAGATCTACTATGGTTGTCCGATCTAACTGTAACCAAAACCATCTCTGAGCATTTTGAGCGTTAACTGGAAGTTGAAAATATATTCCGCGAAAACTCAATATTCACAGCAATGCCCCATTTATACTTTCATAAAATACCAGAAAACAGCTAGTGTTTAAATTCCCCGGTTTTGTTAAAAATAGAAAACGAACATGATCACCATTTAAAAAGTAAACAGGATATTGCGTTTCTTTTGCTCGCTGGTATATTATATATATATATATATATATATATATATATATATATATATATATATATATATATATATATATATATATATATATATATATATATGCATACTATTGGACTTGTCTGATCTTTTCGCGTTTGCAAATGAGATTACAAATTGGATTTGCTGCTTTTTGGATACTACCATGCATTCTGTTTTCTTTACATTCAACAGCAATCCTTTACGTTCACTTTCCGTTACAACAGTATTTAGAAGCGATTGACGGTCTTTTTCTAAGTCTGCTATTAAAACTGTGTCATCGGCATATCTGATGTTAATAATATTTTCGCCATTCACATTGACACCTGGACATTTTTCAATGTTTCTAAGGATTGTTTCACTGTTTGTCGGTGTAAAATCAGATGTTCTGGTTCGCTATCAGTGCAAAGTTTTGGGTTGTTACATTTTATTGACATATCGCCTCTCATTTTAAAGCCAAGTCAAACGCCGAAAACAATCGCCCCTTCCACCTGAAGAAGATTTTTGTTGGCGTAACTATTTTTAAAAAGACGTTTTTTCGAAATTTGAATTCTAATTTGTCCAAAAACTAGTTAGTTTCACTTTGATTTTTTTCACACAAGTCAAGTAGCTTTGTTCGAAAAGCGGGCGCTTTTTTTTAAAGGGCGCAGCTTTTTTTTAATTGGCTCAAAGAGAGGAGTGAACAATCTTGTTATGTACGATCTTTGGTATTGACTAAGCTCACCAGGTGAGACTTAGTGAATTTTTGTTTCACATGGACTTGAGGACAAAAGAAACAATTTGTTTGGAGGAGGAAAAAAGGGCACACGAAGTACAAATGTTCCCTGTGATTGAAGAAAGTGTTAATTGTTGTGAGATCAGAGAAATGGAATTTTTTTTTAAATAAATAAAATACAAAAGACAGTCTTGAATAGTCTCGATACTTGGCGAATAGAAGAGGTTTTATACTTTCCAAAAATGGTATATTGTTATTATTATTCAGCAGCCATTTAATATGCTAAGAGAGAATCGATACCTGCTGTAAAAACCGGTGTTAAATTCGACTACCAGACTTTCAGCGCAGGTATCAGTGGGCAACTGGTCATCTCTGTTTGACTCTGCCTTTCGTTTGCCACGGCTACGTGCGTCACTGCCAACCAATCGCTACATCAGAATTAAAACGTTTTATCTGCTCAGTACCTAGTTTTGAGAAAATTGACTTCGAAATTTTTAGTTGCACAATATTTCAAGCTTTTTAGTGTGCAATTCTTTGAATATCTCGATAACGACTCAGAATAATGTTGCAGCTTCGACAGATGAGATAAAGCATTTGATTTCTGACCTCATGGTCTTCGTAACTCATAGCGGCCAAAATGTCAGATAGAGCTTTGCAACTCTGAGGTAACGCAATGCCTTAGATAATGACGAGCTTGCACTTGTATCTCCGCACGGCGGAAGAAGTAGACGGTAAGCCACCCTCCGCTTCCGCACATCATCTTAATCGTGTTCTTAAATTATCGAGGCCATTCGTTGTGCATTCAAGTTAACCATTAGACCTAAAAAAAAACAAGCGAAACCTTCACGTCATTTAAATTTCTTACCGATTTTTTTTTTCTTAATTCTGTTCGTGAGATATTCTTCTTCAGACGGCCTAAGCTAACACAGCATCTTTGGAAAAAAAATCAACTTCTCCACATGTATTGTGATTGACAGAATATCTATTGTAATTCAGAGCACAGTGTTTTGCAGAGTCTGGCTAAATAACCCCCCCCCCCCCCCCAAAAAAAAAAAAAGAAAAAGAAAACAAGACAAAAAATGCACAAAAGAAAACAACGCTGACAACAAAAGGCATGTTTTACAAGTGCAGAGAACGAGATTTTCTCACCAAGACAAAAGCCTCGTAAGGAATTAATTATTATCACTAAACACGGTGTTTCTTTTGGACTTCGCGTGGCCAGATCTCGGGATACCGTGATAAGCACGCGCTATGTAATTCCCCGAGATGGCTTGCGGAAAGAGCAGGTCCCGCTCGGGACTTCTCCGACCCTTCATCCTCGCATTTGTTGTTCTGAGGTTTGTCCATGGTTCCGTACAAGGCCAAGATTCCGAACAAGGTAACGTTAGAGATGTTTGTTTGTTTGTTTGTTTTCTTTTTTGTTTGTTTGTTTGTTTGTTTGTTTGTGTTGTTTTTTTAACCCAGGCAAAGAACTAATTTTTTCTAACGGATCTTAGTGTATTTAAAGAAAGTTTTACGGGTTTTGCAACTCAATTAGCTCATATAACCACCGACGGTTAAAAGTTTTACTGGAGAGTGATATGCAAAGAAAAGATGAAGGGCAGATGAGGACAACATAGCAGATGGTTGATGGGAGAGAAGAAGCAACCCCACAGCAGAGTGAGCACCCGCCAACTGCGCACCAACGAGTTTTGGGTATGCGCGAATATTATCACAAAACTAGTTCTGCTCTTGTTCTATTGGACTTGTCTGATCTTTTCGCGTTTGCAAATGAGATTACAAATTGGATTTGCTGCTTTTTGGATACTACCATGCATTCTGTTTTCTTTACATTCAACAGCAATCCTTTACGTTCACTTTCCGTTACAACAGTATTTAGAAGCGATTGACGGTCTTTTTCTAAGTCTGCTATTAAAACTGTGTCATCGGCATATCTGATGTTAATAATATTTTCGCCATTCACATTGACACCTGGACATTTTTTCAATGTTTCTAAGGATTGTTTCACTGTTTGTCGGTGTAAAATCAGATGTTCTGGTTCGCTATCAGTGCAAAGTTTTGGGTTGTTACATTTTATTGACATATCGCCTCTCATTTTAAAGCCAAGTCAAACGCCGAAAACAATCGCCCCTTCCACCTGAAGAAGATTTTTGTTGGCGTAACTATTTTTAAAAAGACGTTTTTTCGAAATTTGAATTCTAATTTGTCCAAAAACTAGTTAGTTTCACTTTGATTTTTTTCACACAAGTCAAGTAGCTTTGTTCGAAAAGCGGGCGCTTTTTTTTAAAGGGCGCAGCTTTTTTTTAATTGGCTCAAAGAGAGGAGTGAACAATCTTGTTATGTACGATCTTTGGTATTGACTAAGCTCACCAGGTGAGACTTAGTGAATTTTTGTTTCACATGGACTTGAGGACAAAAGAAACAATTTGTTTGGAGGAGGAAAAAAGGGCACACGAAGTACAAATGTTCCCTGTGATTGAAGAAAGTGTTAATTGTTGTGAGATCAGAGAAATGGAATTTTTTTTTAAATAAATAAAATACAAAAGACAGTCTTGAATAGTCTCGATACTTGGCGAATAGAAGAGGTTTTATACTTTCCAAAAATGGTATATTGTTATTATTATTCAGCAGCCATTTAATATGCTAAGAGAGAATCGATACCTGCTGTAAAAACCGGTGTTAAATTCGACTACCAGACTTTCAGCGCAGGTATCAGTGGGCAACTGGTCATCTCTGTTTGACTCTGCCTTTCGTTTGCCACGGCTACGTGCGTCACTGCCAACCAATCGCTACATCAGAATTAAAACGTTTTATCTGCTCAGTACCTAGTTTTGAGAAAATTGACTTCGAAATTTTTAGTTGCACAATATTTCAAGCTTTTTAGTGTGCAATTCTTTGAATATCTCGATAACGACTCAGAATAATGTTGCAGCTTCGACAGATGAGATAAAGCATTTGATTTCTGACCTCATGGTCTTCGTAACTCATAGCGGCCAAAATGTCAGATAGAGCTTTGCAACTCTGAGGTAACGCAATGCCTTAGATAATGACGAGCTTGCACTTGTATCTCCGCACGGCGGAAGAAGTAGACGGTAAGCCACCCTCCGCTTCCGCACATCATCTTAATCGTGTTCTTAAATTATCGAGGCCATTCGTTGTGCATTCAAGTTAACCATTAGACCTTAAAAAAAACAAGCGAAACCTTCACGTCATTTAAATTTCTTACCGATTTTTTTTTCTTAATTCTGTTCGTGAGATATTCTTCTTCAGACGGCCTAAGCTAACACAGCATCTTTGGAAAAAAAATCAACTTCTCCACATGTATTGTGATTGACAGAATATCTATTGTAATTCAGAGCACAGTGTTTTGCAGAGTCTGGCTAAATAACCC
>NW_004797282.1:2832371-2833693 GCF_000002075.1 Aplysia californica | reverse complement strand
GCACGGTGGGGGAGGGGGGGGTCAAGACAACGACGATGCTTGGACTTGTGTTGTGTAATGTGTTGTTGAAAGAATTTTTTAGAAACATAAAATTAATGTCTAATAACCCCGAGCCATGGGTCTTCCCAAAAAACAAAATTTTTGTTCAATAAAACGACATCTACAATTGCACTTTTTTTCGGTGTGCAGCCCCCATCGGCACTATAGATCCCTGCCTGTCTGGGCCAACCCTGACTGAGAGGGATACAACATCCCCGCTGAAAGATTGAGTTACTCGATAAACATTCTCCCTACTCGGGAACCGAACTCCCCTCTCCTGTGTGCGACAGCAAAGAGCCTAATCGCTACACCACAGACGCTGACAACTTCAGTTTCAAAACCTTCTCCAAACCTTCGAATACAATATCAGTTAATGTTTGGGTGTGACCGCTCTCATTGGGAAATCGGGCCAGAAATTCCAGTTTTAATAAGTACAACATTTATACGTCAGAGATAAGAAAAGCAATATGAATGCAATCTGAAATCCAGTCAAATCATGATACATCTCGGAATGTTCGAACCAGGGTCATACACATCAACGTCTGTGGTGCAGCGGTTAGCCACCTCGCCGTCGAACAAAAGAGACCGGCGTTCGATTCCCGGGCGGTTTGGGGGGGAGGGGGGTATCGAGAATTCCGGGGGTTTTTTTCTGGGATGCTGCATCCCGCTCAATCCGGGTTGGTCCTGGCAGACATGTGCAAACCCCGCCACCTAGATGACCTAACTTCTGTTGATGGGGGTGTAAAAACACTATCATTAAAAATGGTCCTGCGCACCATAGCCCTAGCATGATGTTTGCGGTGTTAATAGGACAGTGGAGCCTTTGGTTGAGATTGGCTCAATGTGTTCAGGTTGATAAGGTGGCCTTTAATGTGTGTGCACTCTCAGAGCTATCTGCTTAATGATGATGTTGACGGGAAACTCAGGGATGCCAAGTGTAGATCTACCCAATCGTCTTGTTCAAGCACAAACACGCGAGCATACACGCATGGGCGTTCACGGAGTCGGACCTTAATTGCTATCACTCTAACACGCATTTGGACATACGAAATTTACTGTTTTTCCTTCTCTCTTTCACTATCTGTCTCTCTCCATCTTTCGCTTTCTTTCTTTCTCTGTCTCTGTCTCTCAATCTCTGTCTCTGTTTGTCTGTCTGTCTGTCTGTCTCTCTATCTATATTTATTTATCTATCTCTCTTTCTCTCGCTGTGTGTGTGTCTATCTGCCTGTCTATCTGTCTGTCTCTTTCTCTTCCTCTTTCTCTCTGCCTCTACCCCCCTCCCC
>NW_004797282.1:2829044-2831020 GCF_000002075.1 Aplysia californica | reverse complement strand
CACAAACACACACACACACACACACACACACACACACACACACACACATATATATATACTCTCTCTGTGTCTGTTTGTCTGTCTGTCTGTCTGTCTGTCTGTCTGTCTGTCTGTCTGTCTGTCTGTCTCTCTCTCTCTCTCTCTCTCTCTCTCTCTCTTTGATGGAACAAATTTTTAGTTTTCCAACATATCAAGCTCTTTTAAACGCAGTTTTTTTAATACCTAGATCTAGATGACGACTTGGAACAACCTTACGAATTTGATAGAGCAGAGAGAACAAATAATGTCTGACCTTATGGTCTCAGTAACGCTAAACGACAAAAAGAAAATGTCAGATAAAACTTTGTAATTCTTCAGGAAGGGAAATTACGAATTGGAGCATATAGCTTACTGATCACATACTTCACGAGGATCGTAGGGGCGCAGTATGGAGATCCTCGTCAAATGCCTCCACCTTTCACGGCTAGCGCCTGGATTTTTTTTTCTTTGGTTTCTTATGTTTTTCTTTGTAAGTGTTTTATGGCTCGCGCAACTGCATAAGGTAATTTGAGCGCGCTGAACACTTTAAACATTTTTTCAGTTGGTAGGAAGTTTTGAATTTTGCTCGGGTGGCGGCCGAAGCCTTCTCTTATCGAATTTGCACCACCAAGGGATCTTAAACGTGCTCAACTTGCACACAGGACCTCCGAGATTTTTCGCCCTTTTCCGAGAAAGCTAGGTGTAGAAGCTAGGTGTAGATCTTTCCGACCAGATCAGGGGTGTGGCTGAAAGACAGCAGTACGAAGTGGCCAAAGAGAAGCGGTAGAAAGGCTGCAGAGACGACTACAGACTGCAGAACAATGTTAGAGGGCAGGAAGGACGTGAAAGGAGAAACTTTTATTTTTTTAAATTGTCCGTCCCTATCTGGATTCGAACCCGGGACCTACTGAATGAGAGGTGAATACCTTAACCTCTAGGTCATGAGAACAAACAAATAGTGAGTGAGAGAGTGAGAGAGAGAGAACGGGAGAGAGGGAGAGAGAGAGAAAGAGAGAGATAGCAGTGGCGGTGGGTAGTGAAGGGCTCACAGGCTTGAGCCCCTAACCCCTCCCCACCCACCACCCCCCAACTCTATCCCAAAGCAATTGAAAGTTTTTCCATAATGAAATAAGCAGTTGAAACCGTTATGGCCGCACGCAATGAACACAGAGTGATCAACTTGGCGACTTGCTCGCTTATCCAATCACTGTTGTCACCGCTTACAACTATAGTAACCCAGCAGCCAATCAAATGTCTTTAGGGCTCAGCAAAGACGAGCCCTTTTCCCACAGTCCGTCCTTAATGAAATCTTCTTGTAAAAAGGTAGAAGACTGGGAAAAAATAACACTGTACTGAGGGCTCACGCTCTCCTAGCCCTGGCTACGGGGTGAACGTTTACGACACACTTTCCCCCACTGACACAGATACCTATGCGCTCATTGGTTCTTTGTTGGGTGCGGTCCACTTTCTCGACAACACGGCCTAATCCAGCTCAAAGAAGTATTATGTTTAAAGTGCTGTGTGCTCATGTTTGTGTTCGTGCCGCTGAGATTTAACAGTTATAAATCAGGTCGAACAACTTGTAAGGCAACTTTGTCATCACACGAAAACTAAATAGAGGAAATTTGGAGGTGAATCAGCTTCGTCCTCACCATCAACAAGAATTTAAACTAAGAACAAAGAGATGGAAAACAAAGGCAACTCTTCTCGTTTGAATGGTTCTCAAACTGACGTGGCTCATCGTGAGTATAGAAAAATCATCACTGTTTAATTCTTATTGCTTGCTATTTGGTGGTAAAGAACTGGAAGCAACCTAAGCTCCACCCAAGTTTTGGTCCACCCACCGCCACTGAGAGATAGAGAGAGTGGAAGGGAGAAAGAAAGAGGGAGAGTTAGAGACTTCCCACAACTTTCCCCAGCCCGATCAACCTCACCCCAACCCGATCCCCGTGCGCCTC
>NW_004797282.1:2825867-2827469 GCF_000002075.1 Aplysia californica | reverse complement strand
TGTGTTTGTGTGTGTATGTGTGATAGAGAGAAAGAGAGAGGGGGAAGAGAGGGGGAGAGGGGAGAGAGAGTGTTTGTGAATGTGCGAGTGTGTAAGTGAGTGTGCAGTTGTCAATGAATATGGGTGTGAATGAGTGAGTGTGTGAGTGTGCTTGTGTGTGAGTTTGTTTTCTGATTACGTTTATGTGTGTGTGTGTGTGTGTGTGTGTGTGTGTGTGTGTGTGTGTGTGTGTGCATGTTTATGTGCCTGTGTGTGCATTGTACATTTGGGGGCGTGAAGACACCAACATGCCTGTAAGCAGGTAATCTTCATTTCTCGAATTACGTCGCAACAAGAAGCAGTTCATAATAATTCAAAAGTGGAAGTAAATGACAATAGCAAAAAGTCAAGAAAAAATTTACAATTTCAGGAAAAAGATAGCGTTTTCCTCCATCCATCCACCCATTCATCCATCAATTCATCGACCCATCCATGCATCTATCCATCCAGCCATCCAGCCAGCCAGCCATCCACACATCCATCCATCCATCTACCTATCCAGCCATGCCCAGAGAAAAAAATCACACCATCCCTTTCACCTGTTGGATGGTGGGCCGGTGCTCTGGTCCTTCTTTTTTCCCATCAAACATCTATCGTCCTTATGTCTGTATCTCTCCTCCTTTTTTTGTGTTTGTTACTCTCTTGTAACAACACCCCTAACCCTCGACACTAATATGACCATTTTGTGTTGCAAGCGCCGTAAAACTCTTACTCTTATTAAAACTTCAACCGTTTTCCCCAGTTCCCGGCATTTTACCGCGTCATGTATGTCGGAGGTCTCCCCGGGACGTCCATCTCGTTCGCCGTGTGCAGCAACTCTGACGACAACAGCAACGGTAACGACAACAGCCGGCGTGCCACAGACCACTACAGCAGCGACAAGGACAGGTCACAAGAAGGGCTGCTCGCTAGATTTCTGAATGTGAATGCGCCAAGGGGTGACCATCTTGCTCGCGCTAGGTCTCCAAGGTCCTCGTTTAGCGGATCACGACAAGAAAAGCGTGAGGGAGGCAATTCGGAGACACACCAGAGTTCCGTTAGAAGGGATGACAGTTCGTATAACATTTCTCAAAATCAACTTTTTCTACAGAAAAACCTTAAAGTCACTGACAACGATCACCTACTTAGGTCAGTGAATAACGTCAGTGCAAGAATGAAGAGTGTTGATGATGTAAGTGCTTCCATTAATTCCTTTTCTGGGAAAGCGGCCTCGGAGACTCTACATTTCTTGGAAATGGATCATCAGCAGAAGAATAGTGATCACTCTTCAACCCACAGTCGAAGCTCTAGAGTGGACAGGTTGCTGTCCGGTTTGAGAGAAGCTCCGGACGAGGTCAGGCTGACCAGGCCACGGCGAAGTGCTGTGGGTGGTAGGACCATCTACGAGATCCCTCAGCCCAGACCCTCAGTGGTGTACACTCTGACAGGGGTGTGTTTTTGTTTGCAAGTTACAGCGCCAGCCCAAGGTATGGGACTCGCTTTGTGATAGATAGATAGATAGATAGATAGATAGATAGATAGATAGATAGATAGATAGATAGATAGATAGATAGATAGATAGAT
>NW_004797282.1:2822340-2825767 GCF_000002075.1 Aplysia californica | reverse complement strand
TCTGACATGTCTTTAGACGTTTTACACTCACAGGCAAAAAAAAGGAAAAGCGGTCTATACCTATGTATTACAATAAGGTGTATGTCTGTAAATGTAGCTTTATGTTTTCATTTATGTCGTTTCGTGTCTCAGTGTCCTTCATAGATAGATAGATAGATAGATAGATAGATAGATAGATAGATAGATAGATAGATAGATAGATAGATAGATAGATAGATAGATAGATAGATAGACACAAGGGCCTCGAAATCTAGCTCTCACTAGCAAAATATAAAGGAAACGAGGCACGTTAGGGTAGACTTGGGGCCAAAACAGATGGTTGACGCGAAAGGTCAGGATAATAATATTATTATAGCATTATTTTAGAGCTTCCGAGCGAAGGAATGAATGGAGAACCATGATCGCCGATGGCTGTCGCAGATGGCACTTGATGATCTACCAGAAGCTTTTGGTTCCAATCAAGAACCTCGGTACAGTATAGACTCAGTATTTCACTTGTTGTATGTATAAATCCTGAGTGTTCGTGTGCAACGTATAGCGCACCGCGTCCACGGTGAAGCGGTTAGGTGCTTCGCCGTTCGATTCCCAAGTGGGAAAAATTTCTATCGGGTATATCGGTCCTTTCGTCGGGATTTCGTTTCCCTCTCAGCCCAGGTTAGCCCTGTCAGGTAGGGTCATATCCTGCCTCTTGAATAATCCTAATTGTATCGATTTGGGTGTAAAAAGACCTAGACTATTATTAAATTAATTTCCATTTTTAAAGATTATAGGGCTCGGTTAATCGCTTACGCTGTATTAATCTATAATATATAGTTATTGTTAACAAATAACATCCTTGCCCAAGTTACAGGTCATCAGCGTCTGTGCTGTGGTACAACAGTAAGGGCCCGTGTCCACTGCGACGGACACCAACCGACCCGATTCCGTCCGTCTCTCAGAAAGTCAGTAATTGAATTGGAGCACTGTTTATTTCATAAGAAATCAGTGAAAAGTCCGTTTGGCTGTGTCAACAGACACGATACGACACGCCCCGACAAAAGACGTGTCGGTTGGAAAGCCGCTTGCTCAATTTTAGCCGGACCGGGTCGTGACTCGTGAGCCATTGGTCCCGCCGGAGCTAAAAAAAAAAATAATCTAGTTTTGAGTTCGGATTAAAGTTCTAATGTCATACATGTATTCGTAATCAGCACCTCAAAATTAGTAAAGTCTGCGCGCAAACCACCTGGTTTAAATGCTTATTAACAATTTTACCAATTTCCCTTTAAAATCCCATTCATTTTTTATTCCCTCCTTGCGTTCATTGACCTCGACTATTTATAGCCCTGTACCGATTGCCTTGCGACACAATGTGTGGGATAACACGGCCAGCAGGCCAACAGACTAAACGTGTGGAATTGGTGGACACACAAGACGGAAACGACCCAACTGATTTTCTTCCTGCCGGCAAAAGATCGGGCGTGTCCGTCTCAGTGGACCCGTAGAGTAAGAAGTTTTTGTACAATCTATCGTTACGTATACTGGGCCTTTAGGCTGAACGCCATCGTGTCCGGACGGAGTGAGTTTTGTTCTCCGGTGTTAAGTTATGATAAAGAGTACCTCCGTCTGTTTGTTGGGAGGTTGTGTTTTGATCTGCTAAGATTGGCTCTGACCACCTGATTATTACAGACTGCAACCCCCCCCCCCCCTTAAATGATCTAAATTGTGTTGAATGTGACGTATGGTACATGTGAACCAGAGTTCATGTTTTGATTATTAAAATTGGAGGTTCCATCACTTCACTCTTCCATCTACCAGACTGCGCATTCATCTTTACACTAATCTATCCATCCATCCAGTTACCCATCCTCCTATACATCCACCCATCCCTCCATCAATTCAATAATCTATACATCTGCACAGGCATCCACCGGCCCTTCTATCCCCCCACACGTCTATCAGTAACCCATCCATCCACCCATTTTCCACCCATCCTACCATCCATCGATTTATCTATCCACCCACATATCCGTCCACCAACCCATTCATTTATCCACCCATCCATCCATCCATCCATTCTTTAATCCACCCGTTCATCCGGTTTTCTGTCTGCAGATGACACTAAGTCGCCCAGAACGTTTCGCAAGAAACGAGAAACGAACAGAGGGAGATTCCGTACGCAGGACAGCCAAGGATCAAGACAAGTTGAAATACGTTCAGCATACAATGAAGCAAAAAGTTTTTCTGACACAGAAATACATCGCAACCAAAAACAGTACACAATAACTCAAAACGAGGATGCTAAAGATGCCAGCAAATCGCTTCGAAGTAATGACAACGTCGGTAAGATTGTACCCTTTTCATGGGAGAAATTGGCCTCATATGATGATGAATCCTCTAAATATCCCAGAACACCAAGGGGAAGAGGCAAGGGAAGAGGCAGCAGAAGGGGCAAACGTTCTGAGCGTTTCTCTCAGGAAGCTGTGAAGAGAAGGGGAAGGAATTCTTTCTTGAACCAGTTCCTGAATTCTTTTACCAAGCAACCTCCCTCTAATGCCATAGATCGTTTTCTGGTCGGCACCACCACCTCCTTTTTACCACCGATGCAGACAGCGCAGGTAAGACACAGTTAATTGATTCCTTCAAAGTAGTAGCTTTTTACCCCCCCCCCCCTCCCCCATCGACACAATTTCGATCATTTAAGAGGTACGCTTCCGACCCTGCCTGTAAGGGCCAGCATGGGCTGAGAGGATTAAAAGGTCCCAGCAATTAGATCGAAATACTCGATTAAAAAAATGTTTCCTACATGCAAATCGAACTCATATCTCCCGCACGACACAGCGAGGTGCATTACCGCTTCACCAGAGACACAAGTATTCTCTTCAAATATGGCACATGATTATGCTTTTCTCTGAAGGGGGGGGGGGCTGAATTGTCACAACTTAGATCTATTATCAAGTGCATTGCGTCCATCCTGCCATATAGGTTAAACGCAGGTAGTATTTAACTTTCAAGCAGAAAGGAGGAAATTTAAAAAATATATACCTCCTTGTGGAAAAGTTGAACTCGCATCATCAGCATGAAATGTCGAGAAACCGAACCGTTACACAACGGCAGATACAGAATCTATTCTCTTACACCCTTATAAACTGTGTAATTTATCTGAAAAGTTACAATATGTGACTTCCAATGTGTCTATTCGATAATTAGGAATATTACTACAAGTTAATTTGTCTCGTTAATGCAAAGACTAGCTTGCATTTATTTCCTTAACAAAGGGTTTGTCGTCATTTAGTTTTTTTAAGGTTAGCTGACAAATGCTATCTTCTTCTTCTTCTTCTTCTCCTTCTCCTTCTCCTTCTCCTTCTTCTTCTTCTTCTTCTTCTTCTTCTTCTTCTTCTTCTTCTTCTTCTTCTTCTTCTTCTTCTTCTTCTTCTTCTTCTTCTTCTTC
>NW_004797282.1:2815827-2818218 GCF_000002075.1 Aplysia californica | reverse complement strand
AGAGAGAGAGAGAGAGAGAGAGAGAGAGAGAGAGAGAGAGAGAGAGAGAGAGTACGTGCGTGGTGAGTATTTGTGTGCATTTAAGCTTTGTTTGTGGTTGGGTTTTTTTAATCTTTGAAGGGGGGGGCATGGTGTCAAAACAACAATCGATGAGCTATTTTGACTATCGCCTTTTGTAAATTTGATCTTCGATACGAAAAAAAAAAACTGAAAGAAAGAAAGAAAAAAAGAAAGAAAGAAAGAAAGAAATTACTTCATTTAAAATTAATTAATTGATTATTTAATTAATACAAAAAACTGTCTAATTTTTAAAATATGTTTCTCTGTGGTCACGTGGCTGTTCCCCAGGCTCCGAGTCGGACCAGGGTGTGGGGAGGATGGAGGAGCAGGAGGAGCGGTCATCTGGGCCGGTCAGTGTGACAGAGACGGACGAGTACAAGGACAGGCTGGTGGTGTTCGCGTCCTTCTCACACGACGTGCACTTCATCGGCAGCATCTCGATGACCGTGTTCGTCTCCTCATCCTGCAGGTGCTCGTCTTATCTCATTTGTTATATTGTCTTATGTTATCTTGTCTTATCTTGTCTTATGTTATCTTGTCTTATGTTATCTTGTCTTATGTTACCTTGTCCTTTGTTATCTTGTCTTATGTTATTTTGTCTTATGTTATCTTGTCTTATGTTATCTTGTCTTATGTTACCTTGTCTTATGTTATTTTGTCTTATGTTATCTTGTCTTATGTTATCTTGTCTTATGTTATCTTGTCTTATCTTGTCTTATGTTATCTTGTCTTATCTTGTCTTATGTTATATTGTCTTATGTTATCTTGTCTTATCTTGTCTTATGTTATCTTGTCTTATCTTGTCTTATGTTATATTGTCTTATGTTATCTTGTCTTATCTTGTCTTATGTTATCTTGTCTTATGTTATCCTTTCTTATGTTATTTTGTCTTATGTTATCTTGTCTTATGTTATCTTGTCTTATGTTATCTTGTCTTATGTTACCTTGTCTTATGTTATTTTGTCTTATGTTATCTTGTCTTATGTTATCTTGTCTTATGTTACCTTGTCTTATGTTATTTTGTCTTATGTTATCTTGTCTTATGTTATCTTGTCTTATGTTATCTTGTCTTATCTTGTCTTATGTTATCTTGTCTTATCTTGTCTTATGTTATATTGTCTTATGTTATCTTGTCTTATCTTGTCTTATGTTATCTTGTCTTATGTTATCTTGTCTTATGTTATTTTGTCTTATGTTATCTTGTCTTATGTTATCTTGTCTTATGTTACCTTGTCCTTTGTTATCTTGTCTTATGTTATGTTGTCTTATGTTATCTTGTCGTATGTTATCTTGTCTTGTGCTATCTTGTCTTATGTTATTCTGTCTTATCTCGTCTAATGTTATCTTGTCTTATGTTATCTTCACTTACCTTATCCTGTCGTATGTTATCTTGTCTATTGTTGTCTTATGCTATCCTGTCTTATTTATTATCTTGTGTCATCTTGTCTTGTGTTATCTTGTCTAACGATATATTGTCTCATCTTGCCTTATGTTTTCTTGTCTTTTCTTGTCTCACGTTATCCTGTCTTATCTTGTCTTATGTTGTCTTGTCTTATGTTATTTTGTCTTGTCTTGTCTCATGTTATCCTGTCTTATCTTGTCTTATGTCATCTTCTTGTCTCATGTATTATCCTGTCTTATCTTGTCTTATGTTATCTTGTCTTATCTTGTCTTAACCCTTCCAGCCCCAACCATTTTTGTGCAACCCCTTATCCCAGTCCCAATCAATACGGCAGCATTTCAGAAAAAGAGGTTTGCATTCTTAAAAGTGATGTAGTATCTTTGTAATGAGGTTTAGATAATAGCTTATAACAATGTTTAAGAGTAGATAAACAATTTTATGAAAATGAAAGTTTAATTAAGTTCGCTAATTTCGAAAAATAAGCAAATTGGGTAACTGAGAATTTACACTCTTGGGACTGCGGGAGGTACAAGCACTGCTGAAAATATACGCCCATGGTGCTGGAAGGGTTAATGTTATATTGTCTTTGTTATCTTGTCGTGTGTATTATCTAACGCTGTCTTCTCGTATGTTATCTCGTCTTTTGCCATCTTGTTTACTGTTATCTTGTCTTATATTGTCTTATGTTATCTTGTCTTATATTATTATCCTTTCTTATTATGTTTTATGTTATCTTGTCTTGTGTTATCTTGTAATATGTTATTGTTATCTTGTAATATGTTATCTTGTCTTATTTATTATCTTATGTTGTCTTCTTTTGTCTTATTTTAAATTTTGATATTTTATTGATTTGTTCATTTTATTTTTTACTTTGCCCCAACAATTTGGAACTTCCTTCCAAAAATGAAATGCGTATTATAATATCGGGG
>NW_004797282.1:2803498-2815163 GCF_000002075.1 Aplysia californica | reverse complement strand
TCTATCTATCTATCTATCTATCTATCTATCTATCTATCTATCTGTCTGTCTGTCTGTCTGTCTGTCTGTCTGTCTGTCTGTCTTTCTATCAATATATCTATCTGTCTATCTATCTATCTATCTCTTTCTCCATTTATCTCACTGTCTCTTTCTGTGTATATGTTCTCTCACTCTTCTCTCTCTCTTTCTCTCTCTCTCTCTCTCTCTCTCTCTCTCTCTCTCTCTCTCTCTCTCTCTCTCTAATGTATGTTATATCTCTTCTCCTTCTTCCTTGTTCTCGATGACAGGAGCTAGACAGTGAGTCCGATGTCGTGCACAAACTGTGCAGTCCTCTTCAATTCTGAGAGACTGCCATAGAGCTTCCTCTCAAGCTTCGTCTGTGTACGAAGGGTGGCGTAGGGCGGGCAGTGCTGAAGAATATGGCTGGCATCCTCTTGGTCGTGTCCACATTCACAGATCGAGGACTCTCCCACTTTTAATTCAGTGTGCATATGGTGTTTGAGTCTGTTGTAGCCACAACGGAGTAGGAAAGATTGTGACCTGGTCAGCTCTATTTAGCATGTAGATCTAGTAGGAGTCACGTCTGTTGTGATTATGGTGGGATCTTTTCCATCTGTTTCTTATGGCAGATTTTATTAACGTTTTTGACTCTGAAAGATCCATGCCATCATCAATCTGGGTCATTTTGGCTCCGTCTTTGGCTAAGTCGTCTGCTTTTTCATTCCCATGAATGCCACAGTGACCTGGTATCCACTGTAGATTTGTGTTGGCTTGGGAGTTTACATCACATGTGTTTTATGATCCCCTTTGCCACAATTTAGATTATTCAGGGGGTGAGCGTCGACCATGGGCTGGGAGGGACAGATCGTCAAAAAAATACCGAGATATTCCTTTAAAATTCTACCCACACGAGAATCGAACCCATTTCTTCTTTCTGCAACGCTCTATCCGATACACCGCAAACGCTGGTGAGCTCTCTTTATAAATAGACCCAATTCCTCATCACTGCCTTCCTCACCCTGCATCAGGATATAGGCCACGAACAAGCACTTACCACCTTCCCTCTCCTGGGCCAGTTTGTTGTTGTATATTAAACTATTTATTATTCCATGTCTCTCCACTTTTCTGTGCATCATTTTCTTTGACCTAGACCCAATATCCAGGCATAAATTAATGTCTTTTCTTTTCATATATTATTATCTCGGTGATTGGGAGGTATTTTTAGTCGATATTACTTCATTTCTTCTTCTGCTCTCTCTCTCTCTCTCTCTCTCTCTCTCTCTCTCTCTCTCTCTCTCTCTCTCTCTCTCTCTCTCTCTCTCCAGTGGCTTTTAACACTGTCTAAAATACCTACCTACTTACCTGCCTACCTACCTAGCCACCTACCTACCTACCAGTCTTTGTACCTGCAGCAGTCAGTTCATCCAAAGAAGGCCAAATCCTGGCCGAAGATCACCTCCCATCAACTTGGCAGGAGGAGTCAAACCCGGGCTCTCTGGTTGTGTGGCAAGCGTCACTTGGAGGAGCGGCGGGACTCCTGCTTCTTGTTATTCTGGTCTTGGTTTTTTTCGTTGTCCGACAAGGAAGGTGAGTAGCGCAGGGGAACGGTTCATTAGTAAAACAGGTAAACGACTCGCGGGTAGGAACGGTAAACAACTGTTTAACAGTCAGCCTTATGCAGTTGCGAGCGCCGTGAAACTCTTATAAGGGGTGCCCACATACGCAATCGGGTCGGGTCGGGTCGATTTGTTAGTCGGGGCTAGCCAAATTGAGGGCACAAAGCGGCCATCGTGGCACAAACTGGTCGACTCGGTCGGTGACCTGCAAAAACAAACGCATTTGATTTCAGGCCTGCGAGTCGCGCGATGAGGTGGTTTTCAGCAAATCACAACAAGGCTGAGTCACATGTACATGTTGACATTCAAAATCAGTGGCGCCTTCTTCGAAAAAGTGCGGACTTTGTGAGCAGAGTTACCCTACTTGTGTGAAAAACAATAAAAGGGAAACTAACAAACTGCTATTCCTGTTCTTCTTCTGGACTGGGGCCACGAACGAGAGCTTCAAAATAAGACTACAGCCTCATCTGAACCAATGAGCGGACTTCCACGGAGACTTTTTTGACCGAGTGAACTATCTTGTTGTGAATTATCTTTGCTAAGAGAAAGTTATCAATGTAACTATTGCAACCTATGTTTATGGGATTGCAGGCTGCCGCAGCATTGCAACAGGGAACTGCGGAAAGGAGCCCTGGAAGCCATTTAGGTTAAAGGTTTCTCTACGTTAACTTCCAGGTCGTCGGGTACTATCGAGGCGAGGTTGTAACTTGTAGTGTCCACTGAAACCTTCAGAAAACGACCCGACCCGACGACCCGATTCCCTCACGCTAGTGGGCACCCCCTATAACTAAACGAAACAAAAAGGTAAAAAAAACTTGTAGATAGGAAAAGTAAACAAAGAAGAACACGACTTGTGGATAGGAAAGGTACGACTGTTAAACAGAAAAGGTGAACGAATTGTGGGTAAGAAAAGGTAAACGATTTGTGGACAGGAGAGGTGAACGATAGGATTTAAGTTGGACAGGTAGGTAAACAATGTGTGGGTGCGACAGGTAAACGATATTATGTGAGTACATGTAGTACAGTTAAACGATATGTGGGTAGTACAGGTAAGCGATATGTGGGTAGTACAGGTAAACGATATGTGGGTAGTACAGGTAAACGATATGTGGGTAGTACAGGTAAACGATATGTGGGTAGTACAGGTGAGCAATATTATGTGGGTAGGACAGGTAAACGATATTATGTGGGTAGAACAGATAAAGATATTATGTAAGTTGGACAGGCAAACGATATGATGTAAGTTGGACATTATTGTGTGGGTAGAACAGGTAAAAGATATTATGTGGGTAGGCCAGGTAAACAGTCTCTAGTTATTACTTATTTTGGTAGAATAACATTGTTTTTCTACGAATGGAGAGTTTATGACGCAAGGCAGTGAAAGCTGAAAGGAAGCTGCCGGGCAGAAGCCTCCACTATCATCCAAGTCCAAGTCTCTTAGGATCGGATCGTGGGTGGAACCTTAGGAACCTTTATGGGGCTGGAAAAACTGAACAGGTCCTTCAAGAGATGCACCGATACCGACTACATATGCTGGGAATAGGCGAAACCCACTTGAACCAGTCTGAACAGAAACATAATATGAAAGGGGGGGGCTTTTCATTTATTAGGGAAATGAAAGTGATGGACCACACAGGGAATGAGTAAGGAAAAACATATCCAAAACATCTCAAAAGACATTCAGGGGCTGGGAAGCGCACGGCCCAAGGATCGTCATGGCCTCATTTGGAACAAAGAAAGAACTCAAGGGAAGAGATGGTAGTAAGAAGGTCATAGACATGAACATCATACAAGTGTATGCCCCAACTAATGATGCAGAAAAGGAGAATGAAGATGACTTCTACGACCGCCTGCAGAGTGTGATCGACAAACGTCCAGGTAAGGACATCGACATTGTCATGGAGGACCTAAATGCAAAGGTAGGTTCGGACAATAGTAATTGTGAGCAAATGGGCAGACATGGATTAGGAGAGGCAAATGACTACGGAGAAAGATTCCAGAACTTCTGTGCATTCAACAACTTGGTTATTGGATGAACAATCTTCCCACATAAAAGGATTCATAAGGCCACTTGTGTCTCCTCAGATGGAGCAACAGAAAACCAGATTGACCAATTTTGCATCTCCCGAAAGTTTAGACGTTCACTAGAGGACGTCCAAGTCTTACGAGAAGCAGACATCGCATCAGACCACCATTTGATCCTTGGAAAGATAAAACTGAAACTGAGAAGGTGTGCAAAAGTCACATCTGGAAGTCGTCAAAAGTATGAAGTCAGCCTTCTGAAAGACCCGCTCAGCAAAGAAGAATGAATTCAAATTGGAACTGAAGAACAGATTTCAAGCCCTTCAAGATCTGGATAAATGTGAAGTAAACGAACACCGGAACAAGATAAAAAGCGGCAGTAAATGCAATGTGCCAGAACACCCTAGGACCCAAAATCAGGACCAGGAATGAATGGATTTCACATGACTCTTGAGAAAGTCAAAAGAAGAAGAGAGCTGAAGGCCCAAGTCAACAACAGCCGTACCCGAACTGAGAAACTCGCTGCACAACAATAGTAAACCGGGAGGTACAGAATTCCATCAAGAGAGACAAGAATACCTACCTGAATGGCCTGGCCGAAAAAGCAGAGAAAGCAGCAACAGACGGACACTTGCGGATTGGACACCAGACAACAAAAACTCTTTCAGGTAGGTTCAGCAAGCCCGCTCTACCAGTGAAAGACAAAGAGGGAAAGACTATATTCGACCCAGAGGGGCAACTCAACCGATGGAGAGAGCACTTTGATCAACTCTTGAATAGAACACCTCCAGAAAAAAAACAGAAATTCTTCCAGCCAGAAATGACCTCCCAATAGTTACGGAGCCACCTTCGAGAGAGGAGATTGCTGCAGCTATAACATCACTGAAGTCCAACAAGGCAGCTGGTCCCGACCATATACCACCGGAACCACGTAAGGCAGATAAAGATACGAGTACATCAGTAGAAATTCTCTATGCTCTACATTATTCGAAAAGGTTTGGCAAGAGGAGGAAACATCAACAGACTGGAAGGAAAGCCACCTAATCAAGCTGCCAAAGAAGGGAGACTTCAGTAATTATAAATCTACAAAGGCATAACTCTCCTGTCCATATCTGGGAAAGTCTTTGACAGGATACTCCTGGAGAGAATCAAGCTGGCAACGGACGAGAAACTCCGAAGAAACCAGGCAGGATTCCGCAAGAACCGATCATGTGTTGACCAGATCGCTGCTCTGCACGTCATTGTTGAGTAATAGCTTGAATGGAATTCGCTACTCGTGGTCAACTTCATCGATTATGAAAAGGCATTTGACAGCGTGGACAGGGAAACTCTGTGGAAACTCATGCGGAATTTTGGAATACCTGAGAAAATCGTCAACCTTGTGAAGGCCACATATGACGGAAGAAGCAGACAAGTCTTCCACGAAGGACAACTCTCAGAACCATTCCAGGTACAGAATGGAGTGCGACAAGGATGCTTGCTCTCACCTTTCTCTTCATACTGGCAATTGACTGGGTTATGAAAGAAGCCACCAGAAGCAAACACAATGGAATACAGTGGATCCCTTCGCAGCAGCTGGACGACTTGGACTTCGCCGATGACCTTGTGCACTGCTCTCTCACACGCATACTCAGATGCAAGAAAAAAAGAAGGCGCTCAACAGCCTATCAAGGAGTGTTGGCCTACGTATACATCCGGGCAAATCAAAATCAAAAGTATTAAAGCTAAGAAAAGTTTCAAGCCCTTCTGTGACAGTGGAAGACACTCCCCTGGAAGACGCGGACTCTTTTACCTACCTTGGAAGTGTCATCGATGGTAAAGGTGGAACCGAGGCAGATGTTAAAGCACGAACCGCCAAGGCAAAGTCAGCATTCAATCAGTTATCAAAAGTCTGGAAAGCAAACAACATCTCACTGCGCTCCAAGTTTCGACCCTTTAATTCCAATGTCAAGTCTGTGCTCCTCTACGGCTGCAAAACATAGAAGACAACAAAGACAATACTGGATGAAGTCCAGGCGTTCATCAACAAATGTATGAGGAGTACCCTAAGAATTAAGTGGCAGGATAGAATAAAAAATGAAGATCTGTAGGAAAGGACAGAATAAAACGATATAGGAGTGGAAATAGAATTAAGAAAATGGCGATGGAAGGGACACACATTCAGAAAGCCCAGCGGAAATATCACAAGACAGTCGCTACAATGGAACCCACAGAGAGCACGAGGCTGGGGTAGGCCACGGGAAACATGGAGGAGATGTGTGGAAAGGGACATGAGAGAAATGAAGCTCACTTGGAACGAGCTTGGAAGGATGGCCCAGGACAGAAATAAATAGAAGGAGCTTGTATGTGGCCTATACCCTGCCAGGGGTGAAAGGCATTGATGATGATGAATATTGTTTTGAAAATGACCGCTTTCTACAGGGAACGCATGAAAGCACTGTCCTACATAATTATTATATTTTACTTTCTTGCGACATGTAGAAAATGAAATGTTTGGGACTACGACGTAAGCTCATATGTGGCGTCGATAGTCTAGTGGGTAGTCCACGCGTAATCTTGAGGTTGCGGGTTCGGGAGTTCGAGCCGCGGGCCGACGTTGTGTCCTTCGGAAAGGCACTTTACACGAAATTCCCCTAAGGTCCTTGGTACCCGACTAAAGACAGCGAAAGATCGCGTCAGTATGTTAGAGTATAACCTCCTATAAACGGCTGCATACACTGTATACTTCCTTGGAAGTTGAGATTGTTTCAGAATGCTATCATGTCTGCTGGGGTGGTAATAGGCCCTATAGATTGTAAAGAGCATAGAGCTTGCTTTTTGCTGTTTTGCGGGAATTTGCGCTATGCAAATGCTATCTATAGTCTACAATTCACTATGATTATACTCGTATTTTAATAGACGCTGAGATCAGTGCGTGATTGTGGTTAGCACCCACAAATGAACATCCAGCTGTCTATTAGGTTTGATTCCTGTAATGTTCAGTTTGGCATTTTTATTTCTTGTGAAGCTCAGGAAGGAAAAAGATAAAGATTATTCCTTCAAGTTCAAACCTTTGCTTAAAACGCCGACATATACACGTTCTTTGTTTTGCAAAGTTCTGTGTCTAGCCAAATAAGAAATAAAATTTATTGATCGATGAAATGTCTTGATGCAATGACATGTGGTTAGTTAATTGTAATGTACTGTTCACTTTCTTCATTCCACTTTCTGTTGTTGTTGTTGTTGTTGTTGTTGTTATTCATCTTTTTCTTGTTTTGTTCTTGTTCTTGTTCTTGTTCTTGTTCTTGTTCTTTTTCTTCTTCTTCTTCTTCTTCTTCTTCTTCTTCTTCTTCTTCTTCTTCTTTTTCATCTTCTTCTAGCTTTTCCAGTTGTTGGGAGTTGCTTCTAGAACATTTCCACAATAAAAAAAACTCAGGCTCTTGCCATTCTTTCTGCATAAATTGCCCTTTCAGACTATGATAAGACACACATCGTATTTACATCATTATTATCATTATCATTGCTATTTTACGTTTTCTGTTCTTTCCATAAAATGTCCGCTCCACTGCAATATTGTTTTAAGTTATCAATATTGGTCAAAATCCAAACTAGTTGTACACAAACATGTGTCTAATACGGAACTTTATATTGGCTACACATTATCACTTAATCGTGTCTATATTTTCAGAATGATCAAAGACAACTACAGGTTTATAGCGCAAGAGATGAAAAGTCTAGGCCATGGGTATGTGAGCCCAGAACCTCCACCAACCGCTTTTTTGGTTGGTGGTTTCAGTGTAATTTATTCATTCTGCTTATATCTCCAACTTTATGTAGCGATTTTCTTTTCATATCACTTTGTATCCGTTTCACTGTCGCTTGCATAATTCTTTTTTTTTCCCCTTTCCCTGCCAAATCCTGTCAGATCGACGCATCATCTGATGAGTATAACTTCGTGCGCGTGATGTGTTGGCTATGGTCAACACACGGGTTCTGATCAGGGTTTTTTTGTATCAATATACTGATAATTTCTAGTCTAGTGACCCTTTCTAGTTACGAACTTCCTCCCTAGAAATTGTCCCAATTTTCAGCACGTTAGTAGTATGTTGAGGATAGTTATCAGAATCTTGTTATTAAGAACATCACAATGGTATTATATCATAGGCCTATACATAATTCAGGGTTTTTTTGTATCAATATACTGATAATTTCTAGTCTAGTGACCCTTTCTAGTTACGAACTTCCTCCCTAGAAATTGTCCCAATATTCAGCACGTTAGTAGTATGTTGAGGATAGTTATCAGAATCTTGTAATTAAGAACATCACAATGGTATTATATCATAGGCCTATACATAATATTCGTTGCACAAATCACAATAAACGACGGCAGAAGCCTTTAGCCTCCTAACTACACTGACAACCAAACCAAAAAGACGAGAACGTCTGAAGGATAAGTACAGTATAATCGAATCATAATAGTGTGTTGTTGTTGTTGTTGTTGTTGTTGTTGTTGTTGTTGTTGTTGTTGTTGTTGTTGTTGTTGTTGTTGCTTTTGCTGTTTTTTGAGGTGACGGTGGTGGGGTGGTTGTGTTGTTATAGCTGTTGTTGTTGTTATTGTTGTTGTCATTTGCGTACGCACTCGACAATAGCAAGACTAGTGATTTGCCTTTCATTTGCTCGCCCATTGTGTGCACGCTAGCGTAGTTTTTATAGAGAGTAAAGAGAAACAACTGTGACAGTGACCTTTCCAACCCCCCCCCCCCTTTTTTTGGGGTAAGTGTTTTACGGCACTCTCAACTGCCTACGGTCATATGAGCACGCGGGACACGACACATAAATAAAGCCCTTTTAATTTGATAAGATTTGATAAATTTAGTAGACTGTACGGTCGTAATTTTTTCATTACCTGATGCATTACTACACTCCTTGATCTCCTCCTACAGAGGTCATCAAGCAGAAAGGTCACCGTCCGACAGCCTGGGGCGAGCACCAACCACAGGTCAGACATCTGCCGCCGCCGCCTCTGGCCACCAGGAGTCAGCAAACGATGCGTCATCAACTACAACAGTTTCCGCCAACGCTTCCTCTTCGACAACCGCTGCCCAAGCACACCAGAGCGATCTCTTCTCCATCTCTAGAACCATCCAGGCAATTCCACGTAGCCAGGGGCACGCCTCAAGGAGTGCTCATCACGTGACCAGTAACAACAACAACAACAACAACAACAACAACAAAAATATCGTCAACGTCGGCTCTGTCTACCCGATACACTTGCGCCTGCGCAGTTTGAGTGCCGCGGCAGAAGCAGCTAGACTGAGGGGGCGTGCCGCTTTGTACATGCTCAATAACAAGAACAACAACAACAACGACAACGACGACGACGACGACGAAAAAGGTGATAACAACAACGTCACTGAGTCTGCAGTTATTGCAAAGACGAAGAAACAAGTTCATGTTGCTGCTGCAGGTGGTGGTGGAGGTGGTGGTGGAGGTGGTAGTAGTGCCAGCAAAAACCGCAGCTCTCACAACGAATCAACGTCTGCAAAGTCATTAACAACACCACCACCAACAGCAACAAAAACAAATCGAGCGGTTGGACAAAATTTGAAACCGGACAACAAGAACGAAACAAAACAAAGCGATGCCCCGAGAACGGGGTCATCGGCAGGTCACATGCGGAGAGAGTTTGACCTCGGCGAGTTTGCCATGTACAGGAACGATATAGTGTTCAAGCTGCGAGGCCTGGGTCTGCGCACAGGAAGAAGGAAAAAGAAACCGAGGAAGGAGGATGACGGGAAAGAGAAGAAAAATCAGGAATATGACAATATGAGCTACGAGGAGGACAGTTACGACTACAGCAAATACTACGGCGGCGGTGAAACGGAGATCTGAGACGGGAATTATATTATGGGGAGAAACCAACGAGGGGCTTCGTTGAATTCGAGTTTGCTCATTTCTGTGTTCGTTAAATTAGAGTTATTTTGTTGATTTCAATTTTTTTTTTTACGGGGAATTCGTCTCCTTTCGTTGAATCCCGAGTTTGTAGTATTCAAGATTCAATTATAACATTCGTGCTGTTCTAAAACTATGTGAAATTGTTGTTGGTTTTTGTTTGTTTGTCTGTTTGTCTGTTTGTTTTTATTGGGGGGGGTTTTCCTTTTTAATGTTTTTGTGTATTGTATAAAATACACGTTCATCAGCAAAATTCACGATTTATGGATTTGTTTCAACTCGCTGTCCCCCTCGTTTAACTTTGATTTATTGACACCGCAGAAGAGTTTACTCGTCTCCCGGCGGCAGAGAGAGAGAGAGAGAGAGAGAGAGAGAGAGAGAGAGAGAGAGAGAGAGAGAGAGAGAGAGAACATCCCAAGGACACCTAACAAAAGTACTGGGGTTTGGAAAAAAATGTTTTTTCACAAAGTTATCCCACTTTCTGTATTTGTTCCCACTCAGATGTTCCAACCGGTCACCAAACAGAAGCTGGCAGGATAGATTAGGCCTAATCATAATGATCGACGCACTTTTTCTGAGAATGCATACAATGGCGTCGGTAGTCTAGTGGTTAGGATACCGGACTTGTAATCGTGAGATTGCGAGTTCAGGGGTTCGAGTCTCAGCTCGGTCCTACGTTGTGTACTTGGGAAAGGCACTTTACACGAATTTCCCCCTTGGCTCGGTCCTTTCGGAGATGGACGTTAAATTCGGAGGTCCCGCCTCTTAAACAACATAATAGTAATAATGCTGATAAGGGCGTGAAACCTATACTATTTAACCATTCTTTTAAGAATGCATACTTAGCACCCGTAGTCCCGACTAGTTCGCCAGACTTAAAACAGTGGTGTAATTGTAGATCTCTAGAGAGGTTTGAGAAACCAAATGGGAAATTGGTGTAAAGTTCCTTTCCCAAGGGCACAACGTCAGACCAAGTTGAGGCTCGAACCCTCGGACCAGCAATCTCACGATTACGAGCCCAGCAGCCCAGCCCCTCGGCTACCGATGCCATTGGACACGAAAGGTAATACCAGAGACCTAGAAATGTAAACGAGACAGTACAGCTAGGGCCAGACCGCGAATCTGACCAATCGCGTGACAACTGGAACTGCGGCGGTAAACTCGAACAAACATGGCTTATTCTAAGAACACATATGACCTTAGCAGTTGCGAGCGCCGTAAAACCCCATACTACTACTACTAAGAACACACACTGTGAGTGGCGTGCAATAAACTGTACTTTTTTTTTTATAAACAGACGACCTGAATTAGATTTCTATCTTTTTCCTAAAGACACTGAAAGGTAAGTCAATTGGTGGATAAGTAGATCAAGCTTAAATAGTGTATAATTCAGAGAAAATTTGTTTCAAAACACACATCTTGCGTTCTAATATATCTATATCTAGATTCTAGATATAGAGAGATTCATTGTAAATCTAAGTTTTAAATCTAGGCTTCATCGCATCTGGAGACAGTTTCTTTGGTTTAGATCTAGATCTATCTAGATCTAATTCAGTGCCCATCTCCCAGTCAAGATCTAGATCTAGATCTAGATTCTTTGGCACTTCTTCTTGCATACACATGTCAGACTTCATTACGAAGTGAAGTGCTTTGCACAAGTTCACCAAAAGAAACAGAGGAAGGCAAGAAAAATTCAATATTTGTAAAAACAAAGCAGATTGGATTTAGCAGTACACTTGCATCAGGAAGTAGATATGGTGAGTTGCTGTAGGCCTACCAGTATATAAATCTTTCTTGCTCTTTTTTCCTCTCCATTTTTTCTCTCTCTCTCTCGTTCTCTTTTCGTCGTCTTCTTTATTGCTGTTGTTGATATAATTTATGAAGCTACTTGTATTTGATATGCCAATATTGTCTAGAATTTTGATGTTGTAATGGCTGCTCATAATTGTTATTGTTGTTGTCTCCCTCCCCCTTTCTTCATATTGATGATGTTGCTGTTGCTTCTGGTGTTGTCGTCATCGTTGTTATTATTGTTCTCTCTCTCTCCCCATCTCCCTTCTCTTTCTCTCTTTCTCTCTCTCTCTCTCTCTCTCTCT
>NW_004797282.1:2798726-2802830 GCF_000002075.1 Aplysia californica | reverse complement strand
CCCCCCACTCCAACCCTCTATTTGGAACCTCACAGTACACTAACAACTTGGGTTTCGTTCACCCACATTAGGACAATAACAGGCCTAACGCGAGTATGTTTACCGCCGCAGACTATAAATAGAACAGCTCTCTCCGCTTACGCTGCGAGTAGCACTGGTTGTCACGGACAGCGCCGCAAGCTGTACTGTCTTGTTTACATAGCTAGGTCTCTGGTAATACGCTACCCTTGAATTACAAAGTTCTATCTGCTCAGTACCTAGTTTTTGAGAAATTTGACGGTAAGAAATTTAAGTTTCACAATATGTCAAGCTTTTTCGAATGCAATTCTTTGAATATATTGGATGACGACTCCGAATAATCTTATGATTTTGCTAGAGTAGATAGAACATGTAATTTGATTTCTGACCACATGGTATAGTAACTCAAAAATAATGTTCACATGCAGATGCTTTGGTCATCGTCAGACATTGAAGGACGAAGTGTTAGGAGGTTGTTTATTGTTATTATTATTATTATTATTGTTATTATTATTATTATTATTATCATCTTTATTATTATTAGGGCTTACTATTATTGTTGTTGTTGTTATTATTATTATTATTATTATTATTATTATTATCATATTATAACTGTAACATTTTTGTGTGTTTTGTCTTAAAGTAGCGCTTTATCTTCTAGTCCATCGTGCTGGACAACGACGTGGAAAGCCCTGGTTCGAATCCCAGACTGGGCTTTCTTGAAGTAGGGGGTTGCTTTGTGGCGTTTTCATAGCAGCTCTCAATCCATTTGGCTCAGTTCTATCAGAGACGGAAGTAAAGTTCGGTGCGCTGCCATTTACACCTTGACCTAAAAGTGTTGACAGGAGTGTTAAACCCATACAGTTTTTACTTTTTCCATTTAGTCGACTATTTTTCTCCCTATGCTTCGTCCTGCCAGCCTTATGGCTGTTCTTTCATTACGAGGTTAACTTCCTTTCTCCTAATATCTAGGCTTATTTTTTTTAACTTATGAATTATGTTACAAGTGCCGTAAAAGTCGTACTAAAACAAAAACTTTTTTAAAAGCCTAGATGTTAGGAGAAAGGGAGTAATTAATTATCATCAATGCCTTTCACCTCTGGCGGGGTATAGACCACATACAAGCTCCTTCCATTCATCTCTGTTCTGGGCTATCCTTCCGCTCGTTCCAAGCGAGCTTCATCTTACTCATGCCCCTTTCCACGCGTCTCCTCCATATTTCCCGTGGCCTACCCCTGCATCGTGCTCCCTGTGGGTTCCACTGCAGTGACTGCCTGTCCCCGTCGTTTATAGCAAGAAGAATTCTGAAATTATGCAAACTGAGCCCAAAAATGTGAAATTGTGCGATTCTGTTGATGTTAACAAAGAATGATAAAGGAAAAGAATCAGAAATTATGCCAAATAAATGATCAAATTTTGCTAAATTATGCGGGGTGCATAAAACCACGGGACAGGACTGTCTTGTGATGTTTCCGCTGGGCTTTCTTAAGGCTTAAGGTGTGTCCCATCCATCGCCACTTTCTTAGTCCTATTTCTGCTTCTATATATCCTTTTGTCCTGTCCTTTCCCACAGCTCTTCATTTCTTATTCTATCTTGCCACTTAATTCTTAGAATACAATACTCCAACAGATGGGTCATATATATAGTGAGGTGCAAAAAAACGCGATTTATTTAATGTTGTTGTAACAATGTAACCGTCCAATGCCGAGTTCATAGTTGTGTGATATGAACTCATATCCACTTGCCTCGAGCGTCTTGATTGGGCATTTTTGAGCGTCGCAAAGATGTCATTGGCTGCGTAAGCAATACACAACTCACGAGTCATCACTCACCACTGGGACACATTTGCAACTTGTTGTCAGTGGTGAGTTTATGCTCACTCAGTCCTGGGCGTATGCCTATAAAATCCACGCCTCGAAATGTTGCATTCATATCCAAACAGACGAGCTACAGACATGCCAAGGTTATCAAGGGAAAACAGAGAAAGAGCTGTCAGACGACTGGCGGCCGGTGAGTCGGTGGAACAGGTGTCCTAGGTTTTTGGTGTCCACCCAAGCACCATTTATCACCTTCGGAACCGATTACAAGCGACAGTGACAACAGCAGAGATCGACCAAGAAGCGGAAGACCAAGGGTGACAACTCCGGCCCATGATTGTGTCATCGTTTGTCGGCACCGCCGCGATCCGTTTCTGCCGGGTGCAGAGACTGCCAGAACAACCACGGGAACGACTGGACGCCAACTTAGCTGCTGGACTGTGTCACGGAGGTTAGTGACTGCTGGTCTTCACTGCAGGCGTCCTTACCAGGGAGCTGTCCTAACACCAAGGCATCAACAGCAACGGCTATAGTGGGTGCAAGTGCATGTCAACTGGCGGAACGCATAGTGGAGGAGGGTCCTCTTCAGTGAAATGAAAGCAGGTTCTGCGTGGATCCAGCGAATGGCCGTGTCCGTGTGTGGCGTAGAGACACGACTCGTTACGACGACAACAGCATTCTGGAGCGTGACCCCTGGGGAGGCGAGAGCGTGATGATATGGGGAGCCATGGCGTTGAAACATCATAGAGTGGGACCTGTCATTTTTCAGAACAATGGTCCAGGACGTGGAAACGGCGTAACGGCTCAGAGCTACATTGCACAAGTCATGTGGTGCCCTTTCTACAGAGGCATCCTAACCGCAAGATGAAACAGATACTAACAAACATCAATCTGTCACTGGAAACGAGAAAAAGAGTACTGAAAAGTTACATTGAGCCAAACCTATTATACAGGTGCAAGGCGTGGACAATCAATACACAGCTGGAAAGAACAATTGTGGCGACAGAGTATCCCATGGAGAGCTAGAAAAACAAATGAAGAAGTATTGGCTGAAGCAAATCATAGAAGAAAGCTTATGACGAATATAAGAAAGCGACAGGCAAATTTCTTCGGACACACAATGCAGAAAGAAGCATTGGAGAATATTGTAACAACAGGCAAGTTTGATGGAAAGAGAGGCAGAGGCAGACAGAGGGAAAAGGTACTAAACAAGATGGCAACATGGCTAGGAGCAGCAAGAACAACAGACACCATTGCTGCAACGCAAGACAGAGTGAAATGAACGTCCGTGATCGCCCACGCCAGTCGGCAAGGCACCGGATGATGATGATGATCCTAACTTACTGTATCAACAAGACAACGCACGACCACATACCGCACGTGCTACCCAGAACTTCTTGGCGCAGAACAATGTCAATTTATAGGCACACCCATCTCGCTCACCTGACTTGAACCCTATTGAACATTTGTGGGACGTGATCCAAAGAAAGCTTAACTAGATGCAGCCACGGCCTCGAACAACAGCCCAGTTGACTGCAGCCATCATCCAGATCTTCGATGGCATCCAAAATGGCCAGATCAACCATTTGATTAACTCTACGAACAGAATCTGTCTCGCTGTAATCCCTGCACGTGGAGGCCATACGCGTTACTAAGTTTGCTCACCAAGGTCAGTGAGCTCAGATGAATGTGTTGGACCCTCAGTTCATGTCAGCTATATCACTCAAGAAGTGTGCAAAGTTACAGTTAATAAACACAACAAATAACTTGAAACCTATGTGTTGCATTTTGCCAATCATTGTGTTGTAATAAAAATTCGCGGTTTTTTCTTGGGGGGTGGCGGGGGGTTTGCACATCAGTATATAAACGAGCCGAAGATAAGAGGAGTTACAAGAGGGTAACATACAAAAAAAGAGAAAAGGGAGAGATAAGGAACATTGATGTTTGATGGCACAGAATGAGCAAAGCTGGAAACCACTCAAGAGAGCATCCACCAACCATCCACTGGTTAAATTTTGATAAATAAACAATGAATAAAATTCAACCATGCATGCAAAAACGTACATGATGCAATGTAACATAAACACAGGCTTGCACACAAGCATGCGCGCACGCATACAATATACATACACACAAACCTGTATATTACACACTGGCAAAACTGTATGCATCATGCACGGACCCTTGCGCCTGCCACCAAGCCCACCCGCCCACCAAAACACATAAACAATTACACACACACACACACACACACACACCTGCACACAC
>NW_004797282.1:2753723-2798626 GCF_000002075.1 Aplysia californica | reverse complement strand
GAGAGAGAGAGAGAGAGAGAGAAGATAATGTTACAGGCCAGCGTAACCGCCAGTGCTTCCACAATAAATAAGACGTGAACTTTCCAAACCCTCTTTCCAAATCGAAAGGCAGGTCGCGGGAGAATTCCGATAAAAATGAACGATTTACTTATCAAAGGATGACAACTAAATACAAAACGGAAAACAAAACCCACCGAGTCTACTATGTTACTGCCTCGACAATAAAATGCCAGGTCAACCCAAAGAAAGGAGAAAAAAATGTTTTCACGGTCGTGGCCAAAAATAAGGGAAACGCTGACCCAGACGCAACCTCCCGACGGATCCCCTTTGCCTGTGTACGACAGGCGAATCTCGGTGGAAACACTTTCGAAGCCTCGGCAGCACGGGAGACGGGAGGCTGACAAATGACTACATCACATCATTTCAAACAGGACACAGCGACAAAGCGGGAAGCGATTGTTGAGTAGAAATGTAGACCTCTAGTCCACAGCGAATCGCGAGAAACAGATTAAGACGATGGGAACACAGAAAGGAAGTAGAAAAGCCAGACCACTTCAGGGTGTTCTCCGACAGCCTGAAGAATGGCAGACACTGATCCCTTTGTCTGTTTGCTTGTTTGTATGTGCATAGATACAATAATGGTCATTTAGTTCTGGTGGGAAAATAAGATAGACAGACAAAAATAACAAAGGGAAAGTAAAGAAGTAGGACCTACCAGTGGCGCTCTCCAAGCAGCCGCGATGCTTTTGCGTAATCATTGCGTCCACAAAGATGATGTTAACAAAATAATGATTATTATGCCAAAGGAATAAAATGGTGGGACAGGTATAAGTAGCCATTACAATGACAATTATAAAAATAAATAGAACAAACCCCCAATCCACAGACGACAAAAAAAAACCTCCCATATAGACAGAGTTAACTTCCAACATGTACAACAGCATCGATGTGACAGCACGAAACTTGGACGGTGCCCTGTTAGCTCAGTTGGGGTGAGCCAGACAGCAGTGCGGGTGACACTAATTAGAACAACCGTGAGACGCACTCTTGAACCTGGTTGCTCGGGAAGCTAACAGCCCTATGTCCACTTGGCTCGGTCTTATCGGAGATGGACGCTGAAATTGGAGGTCATGCCTTTTAAATAACCTTACTGGCTTCAAAGAAGCCGTACCAGGCCATGCAAAAACGGTATTCAGTCGGCCACAGACAAGTTTAATTGCTAACGGTAACACGAAGTCGAGACAGGTAAACACTCAACGATATATACAGTAATAGTCCACGAGGTTAACACTCAAACGTACATAACGCAAGGCTCTTGTCGAAGTGGCCTTTCCCTATCGCAAATTGACGGAGATCTAAAGAATAGCCCACCCAGGATACAATACTATTATAACCAGTCTACTTAAGGAACCTCGTACCATACCCGTGGTAGGTAAACTTACCTACGGTATAAATAATGCACAGAGATCCCGATTGCTGACTATTGAATTAGAAACATTCCTACACCGAAGCTTCTACTGGACTGCTCACAGACACGCATTGATAAGGGATCGGACGCAGTTTCAGACGGATAAAAGAAAAAGGAGAGAGGAGTTCTCTAAACAAATACAGCCTTAGCTCAAACGAAGCCCACTGACAAAATCGTGGTCATTTACATTTTTTTAAGGAGAGAGAGAAAACAGGCAATGATATAGGCAGTGCATCAACTAGAACTACAGAGAAGAGAACGTATAGAAACGCTGGTTTGATCTGCAATGATTTCCAACGGCACGCTCACTCTGACAGGTGTGCATCAATTGGAAAACAGTCACACACACACACACACACACACACATGCGCACGCACACCCACACACACCCCTATGCTGTATTATATACTGCATATTATTACACACCGCACATTATATAACATGTATTTCACACAAACACAGGGAAACAGAGTCACACACACACACACACACACATACACACAAACACACACACACACACACACACACACACACACACACATCCATAACCACACCCAGACCCATCCATACACATACATAAACGTTTACAAACTAACACGCACTTTCATCTTCTGAAATGCACCCAACTGAAACAGTAGGCCTATATGATTCAGAACGAAAATGTGTCACGACGCGGTGGCATCAGGCTCTCGTCAGTTTTGGGGCAAGTAGAGTTATTGGTATCACCTTAAAGCGTGTTCATTTGTCTTGCTTTGGGTGAAAAAAATCCATTTATTTATCTTGAACACAAGTCGAGATATTTGCGAATGAAGGTGGTGGGGGTCACCTGATTTCAGAGGTAAAATTAGTGAGAGAATGGCCGCCAAAGATGAGTTATTTCCTTAGCTTGAGAGTCCATTGAAACTGAAAAATTACAGTTTTGGTGACTTTAATCTAAGTTTTTCAGTAAAAATGCACACAGAAAATTATGTGTTCTTTAATGGGCATGAAAAGTGTTCAGCCAAAAAACAAAAATTCAATAAAAATTCATAAACCTGTGGAAAAATGCCAGTTTCTTCCCTTCGATTATTTTGACGAGCGCCTGATTTCACCACGCTGCCTCACATAATATGCTAACATGAACTGGCTAAAACAGGATGTCACCCACCCTCTCCCAACCCCTCTTTGAAACATAATAAATAGCCATACAAACACTACTAACTGTAACGCATATAATTTATAATTTATTGTAAACAATCTCCAAATTACGTTGTCTTTAAAACATATTAAATCATCACACAAACACTGCAAACTCTCACGCATAAGATTTAATGTAAAAATTCTACAAATGACATCTTTAAAACATAATAAATAATCACACAAACACTGCCAACTCAAATGACATAAAAGTGAAGTCATTTTTAACTGAACAGTTAATCCAAAAACAGCGGTAAACCGAGGGAAAATAAAATCCCCAATTTTATTTATTTTTCTTCTAATTGAATTAAGCTAACTCTCGAAAGTGAAAACCTGACTCAACAGAAGAAAGTTTGGCGGTTCCACAGATTTGGATTTAAAACTTTAATACCGCAGACTCCTCTGTATATTGTCAAAAATCTCTGCAATCTATCTGGCGATGTCCAAGTGCAACAGGGCACGAATAATAAATAAGCACAAGTATTGCTGTTGCATAATATATAATAAATATGTTGTAGTTCGACGGCTCAGTTAATAAAACCTGTGTGTCACATTTTTTTTTAATCAGTTTTTTTTTTTTTTTGCTTTCCCGTGACCGCAGATCTTTCTTCATCACAATATATTTTTAATGTGAGAATCCGAATATAAACAACGTATTTACAGTCCGATCCTCACATCGAAAAAGAGATTATGGAACGGAGAAATATTTGAAGCCAGGGAAAAACAAAAAAGTCGATTTTCTGAAAAATGTGGTATAACAGGTTTCTTCAATTGAACCGTCGAGTTATAGACCAGGCACAGGCAAACTAGGGCATGCAAGCCAGATCTACCGTCTTATGACAGAAAAATGTATGTGCCAAAATGAAATTTTACTAGAAAGGCCAAAAAAATATTATTTTTGTGTATTTCCAACTCAACTAAAATTTGGTTGATTTAACTTTTTAATGTAAATTTTCATTGGTCGGTCTAACAGTTGTCTGATTTGCTGAGATATTCAATAAATAGTTATGGACTAATTGATTCAAATTTCCTTTGTCATTACAACAATATCAATTTGTAATTAGGTCATAACTCATTTTTTCAAAAGCCCAAAACTTCCTTAATTTTATTGTACAGCCATAAAATCAAGATAGAAAGATGCGCCATGAAATGGGTTTTTCCCCCCTGTATAAAAATGCTACTTGACCTAAGTACATATATATATATACTACATTTTTGGGGTTTTTTGTAATAAGACGGCAGAGATCCATCCCCTGACTTGTTTCTCTCCTGCCTGCAAGTTCACCCAATAATTTACAATGTAATAAAGAATGTGATCAGGGGTAAGTAGATAAATAATAAGAACAAAACTGACCATCTGGAAAATTTAAATCAATAGATTGCACCCCAGCTTGAAGCAATTAATAGATCATCCAATATTTTCTCTCATGAAATCCCCCGAGTTTGTCTCAATTTAGAGAGCTTGGATATTTTAACCAATTTAACACAATTTCCTCCTGCTTTGGCACGTGATATATCTCGACCCCTTGACTTAGACACATTTGCCCAAATATAATATAGTCATAGATCAATCAATATGTGAAACTATTTGTTGTATACATACATAAATCACGTATATCATAATATATCTCATAAATTTTGTACATGTAGCATGACTATATACTGGCACACACAACCTTCATCAAATAAAATCCTAGAAGCCGATCTGTAATACAGGGCAAATAAAAAAGAATAACAAAGAATGAACCGATTTTATGACTCACTGCTTCAGTTTTCAAGCATCGTTATGGAATGAGTCAGTGGCCATTTGAAACTGTAACAGGAGTTACCGATTACAGGACAAACCCATCTTGATATTAATGCTCCAAAACTGGCTCTTCACATCATTGCAAGCATATTTGCATGACTTCAATTTTCAACAAGACGGAGCACTGCCTCATAGGCAACTGATGGTTCGAGGTTGTTGTTTTTTTATGAAAAGAGTGCTCCAGCGATGGATTGGTCGGAAAGGGGCCCAAAAACTTGTTCTCAGTGCTTGTGTTCCCTCACTACCCACTAATCTTGCTGACCTTAATTTGAACATCAAATAACAAAAGAGATCAACTCAGTTGAACATGATAATTTATGATGAAACGCATCTGGGATGAATTCTCTTATACATGTCGTCTGTGGAGGCCACATTGAACATTTCGTAAGACAGGAAATTGAGTGTGAGTACAATACTTGACTCAGCTACAGTGTTCTATTGCTCTTCCTATTAAAATAGTGTGCAATGAAATTGGTTCTTTTAAAAAAACAATTACCCTATATTACTTACTCTTTTTCCCAAAAAATTGTAGTCGTCCCATATATAATATACCGGGTATATTTCATACAAATTTGCAGAGCACACTTAATCAATATATAATTTATGGTGCATAATACATCTCAGAAAATTTCACAAGAAAACAATAGACATGGACATCAAGTTAATGACAAAAGAAGATAACTGACACACAAAATGTACTTAAACGAGGTATGTCCCAGAAGTAATTTTTTTTCTTGCGTAAAATCAGCAACTTTTATTTTACACACATGAGATTTTGTACCTATATACAAAAACCTGTTTTCTATTTAACATACAAACCGTTGATCTAAATCTAAATGGATCTTTTAATCCAAAGTATCCAGCGGACAAATGCAGTAACCATGTCCACTTCGGCCAGAGTCTGTAACCCAATAGGCCCACACTTGTTACAAGCAAAATCTATTCCTCATCTTCAAACCACTGCTCCTTTCTTACTTCTTGGACTTGAAGGAAGAAATGAAAGCCACATCAAATAAAGGGACATATTTTTTTCAAATGAATCATTACAGGTGATAAAACACAGGTGCATTTGTGAGGATCAAAAAATGAAAAGACAATTAGCAGCATGGAGAAACTCGAGATCACAATGACACCAGAAAGCTCGATGCAATTAAGGAACTTTGAGAGTGATGATTATCATGTTTTTCAACCACAAAGGTGTGGTTTTGAACTGGCCGATTCCCGTAGGCAAAACAGCCAGTGCTGAGTATTACAAGATAGTTCTTCAAACAAAGCTAGACCAGCAATCAGAAGAAAGCGGCCAGGTCTACTTGAGAAAGGTGTTGTCTTCAAGCACGACAACATAAATTGCGCTCACAACACGAAGCTGCACCCAGGATTCTGGCTGAAGTAGACAAGGCCACTGCATTTGACTGCTAGCTACATCAGAGAAAAAAGTGTATTGAAATCAACGGTTGTTATGATGAATGGAAAAAAAACATGTTTCTGTAGGTATGTACAAAATGTTATGTCTCTAAAATAATAACTGTTGATTTCACAGACCAGGGAAACGTACTTCTGAGACAGACTTCCTACGTGGGGATAACTGATACCAAGATAACTGATACTTGATACATCAAGGCAACAGCAGAAGCAAAATATCACCATCTCATTTTTACAGTGTACACGAATGAACAGCGGATTTAAACAAATAAAAAAAATCACATTCAAGAGCAAAAGCCCACATGGCACTGATGTAAGATAACAGGTAAAAGTGGACATCTTGTGAAGAGCCAAAATGGAAAAAAATGTTTGATCACACAAAATGTAAAAAATGAAAGAACGTCAGCCAAGAGATTTGAGTAATGTTTTAGTTATTTTACAGCATTTGCAAAACAAATGGGTCATATAAAAGGCGAAAATCAGAGGATACAAAGAAAAGGAGGAGAGATAAGGACGATAGATGTTGGATAGGAAAGATGGAGCAAATCCCACCACAGCACTTGCCAACCACCCATGATCTTAATTTAAAAAATATTGAAAAAACTGGCACTGTTCAATAAACCAAAAGGTATGCCAGAATAATTTATTGTAAATTATGTCCTTCGTCTCCAGAGACAAAAATTAGACCACTTTGTTGGCAGGGCAAAACCGAGCTGAGATGGATGCAGTAACTCAAAAGTCATGATACGGAGACTATTTGTTTTTATTTTCCACGTGGGAACCCACCTCACGCCTTTGTATGAAACGGTAAACAGCCTATTTTTTACACGTGATGCCAGTGGGCACCAGTGATGTGGCGATCAGGCATTTCACCTAAACATGCAGAAGACATGAATTTATTGATTGTGCAAGGGGAAATAAATTAATTAAATCGAGTATTTGTTTCACAACTCTGTGGAATCAGACGCTCATCAATTTTGGGGCATGTAGAGTTATTGGTTTCATCTGAAAGCTTGTTCATTTGTCTTGCTTTCAATTTGAAAATTTACCCATCTATGTTAGATACAAGTCGAAATATTTAAGATTGAAGAAGGTAGGGGTCGCCTAGTGTCACAGGTAAAATTAGCCAGAAAATGGCGGCCAAAGTTTGATGACTCAAAGCTTGAGAGTCCTTGTAAACTGTAAATTTATTTACAGCATTTGTGTCTTTAGTCAACATTCTTAAAGAAAATCAACACTGAAATGTTTTTTTTACTTTGATATAAAATGTGCTGAGCCAACAAACAAAAATTTGACTAAAATTGCCAAACAGGCAAAAATATTTTGGTTACTACGATTTCATTATTTTATCTAGTTCCTCATTTCACCCCAATGCCTCACATTTGGTTCTTTCTACTCAGACGTTACATCACTCTCAAAGCCTATCAGGCAAGGCCGAAGAAGCAGACACCCTCTAAAATGCACTAAACCGTGTCCATGTGGTGGGAAAACTTGTATAGTTATTCATTCATATTACAGATGTCTTCGGTTTCATAGAATACATTGTAGAAATAAATAAGATGCAAGCTTTAAAAAAAATTGCACAGCTTGCATTACTTAGTATAAATAATGAAAACACAGCCACAAAAGATGTCTGGTTTCTACAAACAGCAAAATAACGGAAATGAGCTGCATACCAGTTTTATTCTCTTATTCATATTTAAAAACCATTTAGATTTTTATTTACAGACCAAAAAGTACTCTCGATTCTCCCTCTCTACTCTGCTTTTTCTATTACGATGATGATGATGACAATATCCGAAATGATAATGATGACTTTCAAGATGATGATTATAATGAAGATAATAAATTGTCGAAACACAATTTAAGTCTTCACTTTTTTTAAAGACTTTCCTACAATGATGATTGCCCTTCCAAGTTGAAATGGAGGTGCAAAGAATAACACCTAACATTAAAATGAATGTTGCAAGAGACGACTAGAGATGCAAAAAAGACCTGGTCTCTAGAAAAGAGCCAACGAATCGACCCTGTAAAAATTAAAAGAGTCACAGAAACACAAGCAAGCACATATAATTTTCCGATCTTGAAAGATTTTGTTATGTCCCCTAGTTTTTTTTTTACCCTAACCATTGAGTCAACATCTTTCTCACTCTCTCGGCAACATCAGCTCAGCCGTACAACATCAGCTCATCCATACAACATCAGCTCATCCGTACATCAGCTCATCCGTGCAACATCAGCGCATCCGTACAACATCAGCTCATTCGTACAACATCAGCTCATCCGTACAACATCAGCGCATCCGTACATCAGCTCATCCGTACAACATCAGCTCATCCGTACATCAGCTCATCCGTACAACATCAGCTCATCCGTACAACATCAGCTCATCCGTACAACATTAGCTCATCCGTACATCAGCTCATCCGTACAACATCAGCTCATCCGTACAACATCAGCTCATCCGCACAACATCAGCTCATCCGTACAACATCAGCTCATCCATACGCTACCTCAGAATTACAGAGTTCTGACACTTTGGGCCCTTCTGAGTTACTATGATCATAGGGTCAGACACCAAATGTTTTATCTGCTCTATCAAAATCATACGATTATTTGGAGTCATTATCAAGATATTCAAATAACTGATTTCAAAAAAAGCTAAACAAGTGAAACGTGAAACTCAACATTTTTTAACATCAAATTTCTTAAAACTTGACACTAACCAGATAGAACTTTGTAATTCTAAGGTAGCGCGAAGTCGACTGTGATACCATACAACTCTCTAGAATTAACAAATTTCTCCATAATGGTCTTTTCCTACTGTACAACAATGATGATACAGTGGGTGTCGCTTTCAACGAGATTGCCGGGACTGGCTTGTTGTCCTTGTTGGATCCAACCTCTCGTTGAACGTGACTAAGGCTAAAGAAAAGAAAGCACAAATTATTATATTATACGAAATACCAAAACCAGCAGATCTAATTAAAGAGTAGTTCCCCCTGATGACGAAAATCTAAAAACAGCATCAGTGTGCGCGTGTTTGAGCTGTGTTCTGACCGTCATTTCTGCATTTTAAAATATTTTTTACCAGAACACTTCTCGTGTGGAAACACCCTCTCACATCTAGGCCTAGATCTAGATACATAAAGTAAAGCCAGAAGCTTGGATTTTCTGATCAGGGGAAGAAAAGAAAATTGAAAAAATGAAGGTCTCGATCTCGATCTAGACCTACCCATCCAGAGTTCATCCAGTTTCAAGTTTCACACAGCCCGCATCGCGTTCCCACCCACCCCCTCCCATCCCTACCGTAGGCTAACCCTCGCCCATCCTCTTGGCTTTGGGGCCCATATTAGGAGGCACACTAGATCTGTCTAGCAATACAATGTGTTAGGAATCGAGGATGGGCCTTGTGTTTCGCGTGAGATGGAGAGAAAGGAGAAAATTCTTCGCTTTTGGGGCCGCTTATTGCTTTTGTTTGGTTATCGCGACCTCGTTGAAAGCGACTTCTGTCTGCAACCTCGTTGGAGCTGACATACATTTACAAAGAGATATAGAGGAAAAAAATTGGGGATTAAGGATTGCCTCCATGGAGCCGATGATGAACATGTTTTTAAAAAACATTCATTTATATTTTTTGACAGAACATCAATCAAGACTCTCCCTACCTATTCTGCTTTTTCAACAATGATGATGATGCTGATGATGGTGATGATGATGAAAAGAAAAATGTGTCACGATGTGGTAGATTCAGGCACTTGTCAATTTTTGAACATGTGGAGATATTAGTATCACCATAAAGCTTGACATTTGCTTTGCCTTCGATTAAAACGTACCCCTCTATCTTGAATAATAGTCGAAACATTTGCAATAACTTGAGGAGGGAGTCACTTAGTTTCAGAGGTGGAATTATCAAGAAAATGGCCACCAAAGCTTGAGAGTCCTAGGAAAGCGAAAAATGTACATTTTTTGTGCCTTTAATCGACGATTTTCTGTGAAATCAACACAAAATATTGTTTTTAAATGGCCGTTAAAGGTGTTGGATCAAAATAAATTCAATGCCAAACTGGAGGGAAAATGCCAGTTCCTTCATTTTCATTACTCTGACGAGCCCTTGATTTCACCGCAATGCCTCACAAATGTAGAAACATTATTCAAGTTCGTTTTGTTTTTGTTTTTTACACTCTTCTAAAATGATGACAATGAAGAAGATGATCATAATATAATAATGATGAAGATGACACCAATAAAATTAAGGTGACAATGAGGACAGCTGTACTAGAATCAACCACTTATCAATTAATTACTGTGCATTATCACCAGAAAGTTCCTGGGCAGGTTTGTCTGCTTCTGGTGGTAGTGGCCAAGTGTTCCCAGTCAAGAAGCAGAAAAGGGTCATCAGCTCATTCGTTAACTCAGGGCTGTACCCACAACCCTGACCAAGTTGAACGCCTGCATCAACATCTTTGGATAAAATTAAAATGTCACAGATGCAGAGCTGGCGGTGATGTTCCAAGAGGAGTGGAACTTTCACTTCTTTCTCTGTCGTTGCTACAAACACATGGGGTGGGATCTGCCCTTCCTTAGTACACTCTATGTTGATTTGTGGAACCATTTTGAGCAGATACTCAAACACACTGAGAAAGATAAGATAAGACAGATAAGATACATCTTTATTGTCCAGATCCTGACACATTGGTTTGGTGTTTCACCACGCACGCACACGCATGCACACACAGACACACACACATGAACACACACGAATATACGCACACCCATATAACACATATTTTTCCCTTATTCATCCTCTCTTCCACACACATCTGTGCACATAACCATCAGATTATAATAGTATGCTTGCACTCACAAACAGGCTCACAGTCGCACGCATAATAAAATGAACAGTACTATAAATTAAATATTAATAGTGTTAACCTAGGTACGTACTCAGTATTCTGATCATAACTCAACGGTATTCTGGTACATTCTTTAAAGGTCATGAATACTTTTATAGCTATACAAGATGATTAAGATGGAAGTAAGAGGTAGAAGTTTAAAGGATGATGGTAAAAATGCGGAGCAGATTTTGGGAAGTTCTCGCAACTGCGGAAAAACGCAGATCCGCGGAAAAGTGCGATACCTAGAAATGTTTTGGAAAGTTTCGATTTTATGTATTGGGTTCGGTTGGTCAGAAAATTCCCCATTCATGAAAAGGGAATTTTCTGACCAATTAGACTCAGTATGTAGAGAGACAATGAAAGGGTTTAAAAGAGTTTTCGCTTTAGATTCAGTAAGAATCTTACAGCATTTGCAACACAAATGGATCACATAAGTGCCAAAGATTAAAGGTGCTACTAGAAAATAACATAGAAAGAAAACAAAGGGAAGAGGTTAAGTAAAAGGAACAAACCACAGCAAAGCACCCACCAACCACCCCCGGGTTTAATCAAACTCACATCTTCTGTGTGTGACAGCTAAGTGTCTAACTGCTACACCACAGATGGCGGTGGCCCATGTGCAGGACTGTGTTTACTGGCAAAGTCAATTTTGGGCATGTGCAGTTGTTGGTGTCATCTTAAAGATTGCTCAATTGTCTATCTTTCAGTGAAAAAGTACCCATCTATCTTTAATAGAAGTCAAAATATTTGTGATTGAAGGAAGTAGGGTTCCTTGAATTCAGAGGTAAAATTAAATAAGCGAGAAAATGGCCGCCAAAGCTGGTATTTTTCAGTGCATGAGTGTCCATGAAAAATGAAAATTTACATTTTTTTTGTTCCTTTAATCAACGTTTTTGCGGATAATCCACACAGAAATGTGTTTTTAAATGGACATAAAAGTTGTTGAGCTAAAAAAAAAAAGAATTCTATAAAATTTGCCAAACAGGCAGAAAAATGCTAATATCTTCGATTTCATTATTTTGACGAGAGCCTGATTTCACCACGCTGCCTCACAGTTGCACTTACGTCACCATAGTTTACATCATTTAGAAGACGGGATGCTTCCCTCCCATGTGTCTGAGCCAACCCCAGCTGAGAAGGAAACAATGTCTTTTATTTTTGCAGGCATTGATAGGAAAGAAGGAGCACACCACCTAGGGCACCAACAGGGGCAAAGGTCAAAGGGAACCGGAGAACAGTCACAGTGAATGATGTACAGAAAAGCGGGAAGACGTAGAATGATATTAAGAGGCTATCCCTATATTTGGGTAAAAGTGGAAAGCGGTTTTTTTTTCTTTTAAGACCAATGCCTTCACCAAGGGTGAGACAGGCTGTGATGAAGACTTTACCTGTCCATGGGTTCCTGCCCAAGCAGTAGGACAACCACTCTAGACTTTTTCATCTCTTGAATCATGAGTTCCAGAACAGTCTTGCCATATTCTCCGCAACTCTGAGAAAACAAATTAAGTAGCAAAATGCAAAATTGATGATCATCCTTTTTTATATTTTCTCTCATCTGAAACTGCTAGGAGACGCCTGTGGCTAGGTGGTTTAATAATAAGCTCAGGTTCACAATATTGGCAAGCATAATAATCATACTGTACAGTGCAAGTGTAAGTGAAATCAGCCAGTCATGTACCAATTTTGCTGATTATGGGTTTTGAATACAATGTAAAAAATACATATAAGTATGCATAATAAGAAAAAATGTAGGACCATTGGAAACATGGAATTAAGTTATGAAGTACAAAATATACACAGAAATGGTGCGCTGTGCCAGAATTGCCATCTAAAACTTTCATTGAGCAGTGAAATGAAAGTTTGCATATGGAGTACATGTATTTTGAACCCCATTGTCAAAAAAAACCAAACCTACTATCGACCAACGATAGTCTTACAGTACAATTATCTTGTTGATAAAAACACACTTTAAAAAAACAGACCTAAACTAAACTCATTTCAGTATAAATAAAAAAAATGCTTCAAATATGTGCAAAAGAAGCAACTATATGTAGCAAGAAACAAATGGGGAAACGAGGAGGAGCAACAAAGAGAAGAGTAAAGGGGGAGTGGGGGTAGGGAAGGGGAGTATGGCTTGTGCTGCATTAAAAATAATTTGTGTCATGAAGCAATGGAATCGGGCGCTTGTCAATTTTTGGGCATATGGAGTTATTGGTATAATCTTAAAGTTAAAGCTTGTTCATTTGCCTTGCGTTTGAGGTTGGAGTCCCCTGGTGTCAGAGGTAAAATTAGAAAGAAAATGGCCGCCAAAATTTGGTAATTTCCAGAGCCTTAGTGTCCTCGGAAACTGCAAATCTACTTTTTTATGGGTGGTATGATCAATATTTTTCAGTAAACTTAACCCAGAAATGTGTTTTTTAAAGGACATAAAATCCACACAAAAAACCCCCAAATCAATAGAAAATTCTCAACGGCTCGAAAAATGTTGGTTTCTTTGATTTCATCATTTGGACGAGCGCCTGATTTCACCTTGATGCTTCACATTTTTATCACCTTACCTGCAAGTTTGTGCTTACTTCCAGGTCAAACAAGTCACACATAACAGTCTGAAGTTCTCTTGCAGCCTGAGACGCGTAAGACATTCCTTTTTTACCGTCATGTGACTCATCGTACACAATCAGCACATCTGGATGACTTCTGTTCCCGTACACAGAGGTGAATAAAGACTTGAAGATAGCAATAGCTTCACCAAATCTTCCTAACAGTTTGTCCTGAGCCACCAGCAACAGAACTCTGATACTCAGCTTTTTGAGGGGGTCTTTGCTCCACAAGTTATTCTCAAGAGCTGAACGGCGAGTTTGACACAGCCTAAGAAACACCATTGCCTCATCAAAGCTTTTAATTTTCAAATAACTTTCTAATCCAGCCACAATCACATTCTCATCGTCCAGTTCCTCCTCACTGTATTCCAACAGTTTCTTCACCACGTCAAGCATTTCCTCCCCGTACCTTTTCACCAACCTCATGAAGCCCAGCAATTTTCTGTCTGTCTCTAAACTGATTGCTTCATCACTGGATCCCACTTTGTCGCTATCATGCATTTGCCTAAAAAATGCCCAGATATCTTCTGACACTGATTTCATATCAGGGATGCCTTTAGCGATGTCAGCTGAAATACTTACAGCCTGCAAGAGCTTTTTTTTCGCTTCCTCTTTGTACTTTGAACGGGACTCACTGGATTCTTCTTTCTCACTCAAAATGAGAAGACACTTGGCCGCTTGCTCATATGCCAAAATGGCCGTGCCCTGGTAGCCGGAGTGAACATGTGATATTGTGATTTGATTAAACTGTTTCAGAGCTTCATCTGTGGCACCACAAGCTTTCAAGAGAAGTCCGTAGCCATGTTTCGCAGGAACATTTTCCCAATCAACAAGTTTCAGTGCTTTCTCATAACACTTTAATGCCTTGGCAACCATTTCTCCATCTTTGTCTAAATAAATTTCCTGCTCACTCAGTAGCTGTGCCCCGAACAAGCCAATCCGTTTATTTTGTTCGACTTTGGGAGATTTTCGAAACTGTTCATTGCACTGACCATAGGTTTCTAACAGTTTATCCTTTGCTTTTTTCTCATAACAAATTGCTAAATGGTGATATGCAGTTGAAGTTTTTCGAATCTTTAAAGACTCTTCTAATACATAAATCGCCCTGTCTGGGTCCGTAGACGATGTTGCTTTACCTAATGTGGTCAGTAGAAACACATCTCTACGTTTTTTGTTGCATTCTATAGCCATCTTCCAGGAGACAGTGTCTGTTGGGTTCATGGAGACCAACTCTGCGAAAGCACGCCCTTTAAGTGTACAATCCGAGCAACTTTCTGCTACATCAAGCAAGAGTTTTTTAGCTCCTTCAAGGTAGTCGAGCGGAGAACAGTCTCCAGGAAGTTCAGAGAAGATGTCTCCACTGGACGCTCTTCTCTTCACTGCACCAAGTTGATATTTCCATAAATGAATCTCAGGACTAGCCAAATGACTCTTAATGGCTTCTTCATACAGCTTTATGGACCTGGATAAATTAGAAACATAACCCAATCGAAAGAGCGCAAAACCTTGATCAGCTAAGGCTCGTCTTTTTAAAATTTGGTAACTATTTTGTGACTTCAACTTTTCGAGCCTCTCAATCACTTTCAGAGCAGCAATTTCATCACCTGACAGCAGCAATAAATACCCCTGATTTGCAATGGTGGAGACATTCTCCATTTCTTTCTCAAAAGAATCAAGAGCTTTTTTATTCCATTCTAATGCATAGTATGCATCATTCAATCGGTATTCAATCCACGAAATAAGATTCAATATCTGAACTCTCTCTTCATTTAAGTTATCATCTTCTAGTTCTTTGGGAAGCTTTCTCTTTAGAATATTCATTCTTTTGAGCGTGACCTCACGAGGATCGAGGTTAAAAGTACAAGGAAATGTACTCAGCCTGGAGAATTTGTCATTGGCAAGTTTCTGCTTTATGTCCATTGCTGCACCTCTGGATGAGAACTGAAAAAAAAGAAGAAGGCCTATGATTTAAATTTGTCGAGACTTTGAGAGGTCATTTGAGTTTCAATAGAAGCAGTTAAAAAAAGGTAAGGTTTAAAGTCCCAAACAACGCTATTAGGTTATTTGTAAGAGGCAGGACCTCGGTGTTTAACAAAGTCCCGAGTAAGTCTCTAAGATCTAGACAAAAGAAAAAGGAGTTTCAGCTGCAGTTGAGGAACAGTTAATTTCTAATTTTGCTGATCTTCATGGAGAAGACAAAATAAAAATTTACATTTTTTTGGTGTCTTTACTAAAAAATGTTTTTGAGTAGAATCCTCAAAGAAATGTGTTTTGGGAAGGACTTCCCGTAACGAGCTACCACTCCAACAAACACAATAATATAATGTCAATAGAGAATAGACTTAACCTTAATTCTGACCCAACCCTTCCCCTACCCCAAATCCTCTATTCTACTGTTTCATAGTGGTCGCTCGTTATGGAATTCTTCCCGTGTTTAAAAATGGACTTAAAAAGCCCCACAAAAAATGATAAAATTAATATAATGGCCAAACCGCCAGAAAATTGAGAGTTCTTAATGTCTTTGGTTTCATTAGATCTAGTTTGACGGACGCCAGATTTCACCCCACCAAAGTCTCAGATACAAAAAAAAACTAAACAGAGCAACCAAGTCCTCTCATCCCTAGAGATGGGGGCAGGGGAAGGCAGGGGAAGGCATGGAAGGTCCCAGAAGTTTAATGTTGTCAGCAATCAAGACGCAATATTAATGGTCTCTGCACCTTCTCCGCAGTCATAGGGCTCTCCGTTAAAAGCATGCTTAATACATGTAGGCCTATAAGTAGCTGGGTATTCCCTATGAACAGTCACATCTAGTACACTGCTGACAATGAACCTCTGCTTCCCAACCCACAAATACATGTCCCAACGCCAGTTCAAAGAAAGGTTGTCGATGGAGAGAGGAGAAAAGAAAAATGATAATAATAATGATAAAGATAATAATAATAAAATGTAACAAAGTAAAACAATAAAAACAAGAAATAGAAAGAGTAAGAAACATAGTAAAGTAAAGCCATGTGTCTCTTTTCGGGGTCACACCTTGACCCATTACTTTCCTCTTTTTCTTTTCCTATTCGAAGAGTACTAATCCCCCCCCACCACGAAGAGGTGGGTCTATTTGGGGGGGAAACTAAACAGTTTGACAGATGAAAACTCGAAACTCATGTAAAATGGATAAATGTAAACCTGTTAAACTTCATGAGGCCTACACTTGGGCATGAGCTGGGAGTGAAAGTAAAATAAATTATTAACAGGCCTACTGTAAATAAATCAAAAATGACTTTTAAAAACATCTATTAATTTAAGCATAGCAGCACATATAGTAGAAACAAACTCTACGTCCAAACTGGCTACTTTCTGTCTTTCACTGTAAGGTCTCAGCGAACTTAAATAGCCTTTCTAGTTCACCCAGTTTTAAGCAGCAATCTAACAGCGACATTTCATTGCCATTACATTCATTATTATTGTGTGAACTGGACAAGCTTGTACCGTGGTAACTATATAACATGCCCACTTACGGTAGCAGATGTGACACATCGTGCAGAAATCCGGGGCTCGTCAAAACAATGAAATTAACAAAACAGGCATAATTTTCTGTGCTTTTTCGGTAGCTCCCACCCCCTTTTAAATTGAGCCTAGATATACATCTAGATCTATACGTTTGATGTGCGGCGAGCTAAGATATCAAACCTAAGAACGGCAAAACATCAAATTAGGGTAAAATTCAGGGGGCATGCCCCTCTGAAACCGCTCCCACAATATTTTTATTAGGTCAGGCCCTGAAACTCCTGAAACCTCCCTACTCTTGGGGCCAAAACCGACGAATAACAATTGCAGGGTGGGAACAAGGAGCTTAGAACTAAGCCTACTGTAAACTCCTTGGGTGGGAACTACCGAAAAAGCGCCTAATTTTCTGCCAGCCTGGCAATTTTTATTGAATTTTTGTTTTTTGGCTTAACACCATATGTCCAATTAAGTACGGCTAGACAGCTGAGCTAGCCGTATTTATTTTTAATACGATGGCTAGACTAACCCCCCAAAAAAGTCATGTACTGAATTGTAAATGTTTTTAGTTTGCAGTAGATTCTACCTAAAGTATTTGTATTTGAGACGAAACCAGGGTGCCTTAATATGTATGTCAGTGCATGTATTTTAAACCTGAATAATTACTAATACCTGTTTTCTAATGTTAATAGGGCCTAAGATAAGCATGGCTAGACTGACAGGCTAGCGATAGACTTCTTGGCTAGCCGTACAGTACGGCTAGACGGCTAGGCTAGCCATACTTAAGGACTCAGGCTAGCCGTACTTATTATTGATGGCTGAATTGTAAATGAAATTTTTAGTTTGCAATGCCTAAAGTAGATCTATTTGTACTTCAGACAAAACCGAAATGTGGCTTACTGACTTGCAAGTATTTTAAACCTGAATAATTAACTAATCTAGGTTTAGATCTCTAGATCTAGATCTAGATCTAGATCTAGAACTAGAATCTAGATTCTAGATCTATGAGACCTGGGTACTCAACAGGAGTCGATAGGACCAAACCTAGATCTTCTAAAAGTATCTAATCTAGCCAAGTACGGCTAGCGCTAACCACTTCGTTTTACTTATGCACCCACACACAGATGCATTGATTTGAGGGCTAAACTGCCATGATTTTTGCTGTAGATCTATAACACATGTATGGCTACTAAAACCCTTGCAAATCAATTTCAATCCAACTTGCCAAAACATTAACGGATCATTGTGAAATGCAGGGGGCGCCCCCCTGAAACCCCCAAGATTCTTTATAGTATCTACTAGATCTAGACTCTATAGATCTATATATTAAACGTGAACATGAGACGGGTGCATGAGTAAAAAAAAAACTACCTTCTACCTAAGATCGAGTAGGCCTAGGTCTACCTATAGTACATGTGCTTCGACGGCTTCAAGTATGAATGCAGTTGAATGCATCAATGCAATGACATGGCGACGTACGTGCTCCTGTCCTGTTGTTACTAAATTTAGATCTAATTTCAGTTTCGAGGAAAACCGAAGTATCCCCAGATTTTTTTAACTTGTACGTGTATTTCATTTGTTTGGCTTTAAGGTCCCCTGTTAATGTTATTCCACAGAATTCTGTGTGTACTTTACTTTACTTTTTTCTTCCGCTTGTACCCTGGGGTGTCGCGGGGAGACACAGGTGTCTGTCTGCAGCAAGTCGTGTGGCCTGTAGGAGGGACATCCCATGATCTTTAAGGGTGTCTGCCACAGATTCACTCCATCGTCGCCTTGGTCTTCCTCTGGCTCTCCATCCAGAATATTTAATGTTGTATGCTCTCAGAGCTGGATGGTTTGAGGGCATCCGCGTGAGGTGTCCGAACCACTTGACCCTTTCTTTTTCGATGTGTGGTAGGACTGGTGTTGCTCCCACGGTGTCCCTAATGACTTCATTTTTAATTTGGTCTCTTCTTGTTTTGTTGACCGCTCTTCTTAAGCATTTCATCTCGCATGTGACCAGTTTCCTCTCTAGGGCTTTTGTTAGAGTCCATGTCTGGCACTGATATGTGAGCGTTGGAAGGAAAATGGCGTTGATGAGCTTCGCATTGGTGCTCATGGGGATATTGGGATGTTTCAGGAGAGGGCCCAGTTGGTAGCTGACTGCGTTGGCTCTCTGGCATCTAGTCTCTATCTCTCGATCTAATTTTCCATTTTCTGTGAAAATGCTGCCCAAATATTTGAATTCTCTGCTTTGTTTTAGTTGGGATCCATTGATGTTGATATCCACTTTACCTGGTCTCCTGTTAATTGTCATGACTTCGGTCTTGCTTATGCTGATCTTCATGTCATATTTTTCGCAGCTCGCATTTAGTTGGTTTATATGCTCCTGTAGCTGAGTCTTGTTGTTAATCATTGCCAGGTCACAGAATTCTGTGTGTTATTCCCATAAATGTACACGAGTCTAAAAAAGATAGCTATATTTTATGGTTATTCCAAAAATTATGCATAATGTAAATTTGCGAGGGCGGGCAAGAAAACGATATTGAAAGAGAAAATCAAACCTTTTTTGTTCTGTTTTTTAATTAAACTGAAGTACATTGGGCTAGGCATAGATTCTAGCTGTAATAAGTAACAATGATCATTATAATTTATAGTCCAGTGAATTCGTTGTCAGCTCCTCCATGCTACGCACGGCACGGTATTTTCTAATGTATATAGGGCCTATTATATTTAATATAACTCATTTGTATTTATTGCAGATAGATAGGCCTAGATATATAATAATATGTATTATAAGATTGATAGTTTTATATATATTGCGACGAAATGTATGTGACTGTGGCTCTTATTATTATTATCATTATTATTATTATCATAATTATTATTATTATTATTATTATTTTAAATTATTATTATCATTATTACTTAATCTGGTGACATCAGACAGTCACAAGTACAACAAGTTGAGTAGGAGCAGAGAGTATATTTTAGTGTCTCTGGTAGGAGCCAAGGAGATTAAAAGTAATGGAGGATGCTCTGTGGGCGGCACCGCACGCCTGATAGGAGCCCTCTCTCGCGGCGGAACCGTGGACTACCTGCGCTGCGCGATTGCCCGATTAAGGCACTGAAATCTAGATAAAAGAAAGAAGGTTTTATTCCGAGGTCCTTGAGATTAGGCAAGTCAATTAGTAAAAATTCCTTGCACCTGTGTTGTATTTAAGTGTAAGAACCGATATGATGCTGCAGTGGACCGAAGTTTTCACAGTTAAGTTGTTTCCCTTTAAAAAAATTTGAATGAAAGTGTTTCTATGCCCCCAGCAACACAATTTAAATCATTAATTCATAAGAGACTGGCCCCGGCGCTACATGCCAAGGCCAACCCAGGCTGAAAGGGATACAACACCCCAGCAGAAAGACTGGGATACTCAATTTTTTTAAAAAGTATTCTTATTCATAAATATATATAATTATTATGAGTATATACATAATTATTATGTGTGTGTATGTATATACATATTATACATTTTAATTAAAGATATTGCTTTCCTTTGTGTGTGCAAATTAGATGCTACTGTAGTCTAAATGTAGATATCTAGAGGCTCCATTAGAACATGAAATCAATATTCAACAACAATAATGATGAATATTTTCTATGTTAAAGAAACACCAAACCATATCAGATGAGGGGTGAAGGTAGGGTGGGGTGGATAAGAGTTTGAGTCTTGTTAGATAGAACTATACTCGGTTTAATTCTATTGTTGTAGTCTTCACCTAAGATCCCACAATCAATAATTCTGGTTCACTTAAGATTCTGCAGTTTAAAAAATAAACCAAACAAAGCAACAACAAATTTTACTACACAAGAGTCATCACTAAGATAAATTATCCCCCTCTGGAGTGTAATAAGGGACTAAAAACGCTGCTCTCCATGTCATACTTTACTGGAAACAAAAAAAAAACAACCCTTCAAAGGTTATCCACGCTTATGCATGCGATCACACCTCCAAGGGTGCTGTTATCTCTTTTTTTTTTTTTTGGTTGGAATATTTGAAATCATTGTGCGCTCCACTTTGTGAAAACCAGGAAACAAAATTATTGTGATCAATAATATTACTATAGACCAAGACATACTGTTAGCAATTAGATAAAGCAAACATCGACCCTCTTTTGTGTCCGCTATTCCTTACACATAAAGTTAGTTATGGCACACGCCTAGAATCATGCAATCATATATCTTAAATTCAGTTTAAAAGTATATTTTCATCCATTTCTTATAATTATATATTTTAGCATCTTGAAAGATTATCTTTTTAATTTGGTATGTTTGATAATTTTATGTTACTCGGACAAGTTTTCTTCTTATTTTACACATCTTTTTGATTTTTAAACTAGATTATAACATAAAACTCTTAAAGAATTGAACAGTCCGTTTCACACACATAATTTTTTCTCCCTGTCATTATCCGTCAGCCCGCCAGTTGATCACAATCTCTCTCTCTCTCTCTCTCTCTCTCTCTCTCTCTCTCTCTCTCTCTCTCTCTCTCTCTCTCTCTCTCTCTCTCTCTCTCTCTCTCTCTCTCTCTCTGTCTGTCTGTCTGTCAGTCTCTCACTCTCCCCCCTCTCTCTCTGTCTGTCTGTCTGTCTGTCTGTCTGTCTGTCTGTCTGTCTGTCTGTCTGTCTGTCTGTCTGTCTGTCTGTCTGTCTGTCTCTCTCTCTCTCTCTCTCTCTGTCTCTCTCTCTCTCTCTCTCTCTGTCTCTCTCTCTCTTATTTAATTTTTCCCATTCTCCTTCGTCCCTTCCCAAGGCCCGCCCCTCCTCTTTCATCCCAGCCCCATCCCCTCTTCCTTGCGTGCATTCCCCCACCCCGCCCACCCCCACAACGTGGCCCAGCCCGATAAAATTCTATAAAAAGAAACGCCACAGTTCGTGATTTAGCCCACACTCGGTGGCCATTTTTGATCCCCAACGCGGCGTACTGCTCGTGGCGCGGCGCCGCGAAGAGAGAGAGGAGGCTCCATTAGCTCTAAGCTCCTTGGTAGGAGCCAAGGAGTTTAGAACTACCTTTAATCTCCTTAGTAGGAGCCAAGACACATCAAGACTTGTTGGTTTAGTTTCTTATGGCCTTAGTCTTATTCCGTCTTGGGTCAGCAGTTTTGGAAGTGGAAGCTGAACTGCTGAACAAATCTGCACCAAGATTGTTAGGCCTATTCTATAATTTTGTTTAATTTAATATTGCATGTAGCCTATTAATTAGGTCTATTGTGTATTTAAAACCTCGCCAAAAAAATAAAAAATGTTTTAAGTTATTGCAGTAAGTTGCAAAAAAGATAAAATAGATAACTATCAAAATTGTTATAATGATATATATGTATTATTAGTAGGCCTATTGATATATATATTGATGTTTAGCCTATAAAAATATTTTTCAAGTCAAGCGGCGGCGAGGCCTAGGTCTCTATATTCTAGCACAAAAAATAGGCTACTATCGTTTCAGCATTTATCGTATCGAATTAGTTAACATAGGCAAACATCGTACACAATCATACTAGGCCTATATACGAGCTTGAAATAAAGTCTCTTTATTAAGATGCTCTGTTTTGTAATTAAAAGTCGAAGTACATGGCGCATTTCGAACCTGCATTTAATGCGGCAGATCTGGACCTGTTCAATTGATAGATGCTCAAGCTAGCAGGTCTCGTGAATGCGGTATAGATTTAATATAGCCCTTTACATCAGCTGTTGTTGTTTTTTTGTTGTGGTTTTTTTGTGGGTTTTTTTTTTTTGGGGGGGGGGGGGTAGGGGTTTAGACTGCCCTCCGAGATGTGACTCAAGGAGCTTACTTTTAATCTCCTTTATGTGACTTTACCGGGGTTAATTCTTGGTTGGTTTTTGTTTGGGTTTAAATTGTTTGTTGTTTGGAGTTTTTGTGGGGTCTTTTTTTTTTTGGGGGGGGGGGTGTTCTTGTTTGTTTGTTGTTGTTGGGTTGTTGTTTGTTGTTGTTGTTTGTTTTTTGGTGGGGGGTTGTTGTTTGTGTTTTTTTTTTTGGGGGGGGGGGTGTTCTTGTTTGTTTGTTGTTGTTGGGTTGTTGTTTGTTGTTGTTGTTGTTTGTTTTTTGGTGGGGGGTTGTTGTTGTTTTGTTTGTTTTTTTTGGGGGGGGGTTGGTTTAAAATAAAACCATTGTTTGGGCGTTTCTTTGATGGGAATGTTTTTTTTTCTTCCTACTTTTTAAAGCTTCCTCTTCGTATTTCAACCTTTACTTAAATATAATTCTGTCGGAATTTCATTTCAGACGTTTATTTGTGGTTGTTTCTTTGGGGTTGGGGGTGCCTTTTGTTTTGCTTCTATATTCTTTAAAAACGGGGTACATCATGTATTGATTTCCACAATCTTATCCATTCCCAAACAGTCATAGAGTTTAACTCATCGCTATCCTACCGGCTTCTGTGGTGTACAGAGTCATCGCACGCAGGTGACCCAAGTTCGATTCCCTTGTGGGGAGAATTGTTACCAAGTTTCTCAGTCTTTCTGCTGAGATAGTACATGTAAATATTATCTCCCTCTCGTCCCGGGTTGGCTCTGTTAGGCAGGGTCGAAAGTCTACCTCCTGAATTATCCAAATTGTGTCTCGGGGGTCACGTGAAAAAACCATCATTATAATTTTTTAAAATTTTATCTATTCTTATTTCGATTTTTTTAAACAACAACAAAAAGGCCTATAATGAGTCATGAGAGCAAACCACACCCTAGTCCTGCTGTTAGATGCTATAGTCTATAGGCCTATGCCAGTCACTTCAGTTGACAACTCAGCAGTGCGATTGACGAGTTGGTGAGTTAGCCTTGAGATTCCAATCAGGGCTCAGCGATTCCTGTCGGGGAACTTAAGTTTTAAATTAAGTAGGTTTTACGGCACTGTAACACAAATAGGTCATAAGTACCAAAGATTAGATGTGTTACTAGAGAGAAGCATACAAAGAAAAGAAGAAGACGAGATAAGAAAGATCGATGGTTGATAGGAAAGAAGGAGCAAACAACACAAGAACACCCGCCAACCACCCACAATCAACCCCAGGTGAGTGGGGTCAAGTATAAATTTTCCCCCCAATCTGTCCCCGCAGAATTATGCAAATTTAGATGGCCAAATTATGCAAGAAAAATACAATTTTTTATGAAAAAAATTATGTAAGTTACCGCAACACCATTCACGACACGTTTTGCACTTTTTCGACAATAATTTCCAGGTTTTACATAGAGAAGAAATGAAAATAACATATCAGTATCAGTATTTTTTGTGTATTTGGAAAGACAACAATACACGTCAGTCAGAAAAAAAACCAATAAGAAATATAAACAAGTGCAGCTGTATAGAATAGAGGTTTAAAAAAGTGTTTAAAAAAAAAAAGAAAAACAACTGGACCTCTGATGCAGGCACGTCACTAAAACCAGGGACAGCTCATCAATCATAATGCCTTTCACCCCTGGCAGGGTATAGCCTAGACCACATACAAGCTCCTTCCATTTCTCTCTATCCTGGGCCATCCTTCCTAGCTCGTTCCAAGTGAGCTTCATCTCTCTCATGTCCCTTTCCACACATCTCCTCCATGTTTCCTGTGGCCTACCCGTGCCTCATGCTCCCTGTGGGTTCCACTGCAGTGACTGTCTTGTGATGTTTCCGCTGGGCTTTCTGAAGGTGTGTCCCATCCAACGCCACTTTCTTAGTCCTACTTCTACTTCTATATCCTTTTGACCAGTCCTTTCCCATAGCTCTTCATTTCTTATTCTATCCTGCCACTTAATCCTTAGGATACTCCTCATACATCTGTTGATGAAAGTCTGAACTTTATTCAGCACTTTCTTTGTTGTCTTCCAAGTTTCGCAGCCGTAGAGGTGCACAGACTTGACATTGTAATTAAAGAGTCGAATTTTGGTGTGCTGTGAGATGTTGCTTGCTTTCCAGACATTTGATAATTGCTTGAAAGCTGACCTTGCCTTGGCGGTTCTTGCTTTTACATCTGCCTCAGTTCCACCTTTACCATCGATGACACTTCAACTAAAAACAGGGACACCTGGCAAACATGAAACATCAGCAGACATGAGAACAACTTTTGATGGATTGAAAAATCGAACAGGCTCAAGGAACAAAATCCGTAACCCTGAACCCCCTAACGCCTAAGATTTTCTAACAAAGAAAATGGCCAACTTGTCACTTAAATGAGACTTATTACTGTGATTACTCACCTTATTTAGTCATACTGCGATGTGTTCAGTTAAATTGTTTTGTGAAAAATGCAACAACAACAAAAAATCGCGAAAAAACGAGGGGAATCCAAAATTATGTAAATGTTGCAGAATTATGCGAAAAAACGCGGCCGCACAATCGCATAATCCGACCGGGACAGTCCAATGTAGGTGTTTTTACGCCCCTAATGACACAAGTTATCCCTTTTATGATGTGGGCTTCTGACCCTGCCTGTCAGGAACAACCGAAGCTGTGAGGGCTACAACATCCCTGCAGAAAGAATAAAATGCCTGGAGGTCCCACTCGGGAATCGAACTCGGGTCTCCTGCGAGGACAGAGAAGCGCCTATCTGCTACATCAGAGATGCCAGTTCTCTTTAAGTATGATGCTGGAAGATACAGGGAAATCGACAGACTGACAGATAGAGAGAGAAAAGAGAGAGAGATAGAGAGAGATAAAGAGATAGGGAGAGAGAGAGAGAGAGAGAGAGAGAGAGAGAGAGAGAGAGAGAGAGAGAGAACGAAAATGTTTTTCTATATCTGTTTAGAATTAATGTTTTAATGAATGTTTCTAGTTACTCACGTTTCAACTTTATTGTGACCGTTCGTGTATTTTTTATTGCATTGTATATTTTTAGTGAACACATTTTCAACCTCACTGCGAGACTGTTTTTCTCATATAAAATGTTACACATATGCATTTATATTATATGTATAATAGGCCTACTTTGTTTTATGTACACACTTGTCGATTTTTAAGATGTGATGTCTTTTTCGTTGTAATGCGCATTGAGCATCTTTTAGGAAATGGAAATGCGCAGTATAAATGCTATTTATTTTTACTATTATTATTATTACTTGTGAGCTAATTTTTTATTTTTGGTAAGTGTTTGTTAAAGTAAGAGTTTTACAGCACTTGCAACACAATAAGGTCATATAAGTGCCGAAGATTAGAGGCGTTACAAGAGAGTAACAAACATAAAAAGAAGAAGGGGAGATAAAGACGATTAGATGTTTGATAGGAAAGAAGAAGCAAACCACACCAGAGCGCCCGCCAACCACGCACTGGGTGTCCTAAGAGGACCAAGGAGTTTAGAACTTTTAATCTCCTTGAAGAGGACAGAGAAACGCCTAACCGCTACATCACAGACGCCAGTTCTTTATGTATGATGCTGGAAGATACAGAGAAATCAACATACGTAGTATGTGTGAGCTAATTTCTTTTTCTTGGTAAGTGTTTTACGGCACTCACAATTGCATAAGTTCACATGAACGTTCATTAAACGTTTTCCTGCTTGGTAAGAATTTTTCATTTTGAATTTTGCTCAGGTGGCGGCCGAAGCCTATTTTTATCGATTTTGGGACCACCAAGGGATCATTAACGTGCGAAATTCGCACACAGGACCTCCGAGATTTTTTTGCCTTATCCAAGAAGGCTGGGTGTTACATCTTGCACATACCCTAAGATCAGGGAAGTTTAGTTTTAGTTTCAGTAGATCTTTTACAGCCCTCGCAACTGCATAAGGTCATATGAGCGCTAAGGGGTGGATGTCAACAGAGAAGTCTTTACAGGGAATCAGACTTACTCTGCTCACCTCTCTGGCTTCAACAGCACAAAGTCTGCGTCGACTAACAAGGCACCCCGGAAATAGTGGGTCACAAGAGAGTGACAAACACACAAAAGAAGTAGAGGGAAAATGACAATAGTAAGGGTTATGAAAGAAAAAGCAGCAGTTCCCTGTTGTAGATCAGGCACAGTTATGAGCGTGACATTGATGAATCAGCCCATTTAAAATTCTACAGTGCATGAACGAGAAATGTCCCCCCTTTGGGAATGGCCTAAAGACACTTCAGTCAGTGGCACCGCACCGGGGGTGGATCAGGGATGTAGCTGAAAGACAGCAGCAAGAAAGATCCAAAGAGGAGCAGTATAGAAAGGCAGCAGAAAGAGTCAGGAGCCCGGGGGGGGGGGGGGGGGGGGGAAGAGGATAAAAGTTTTTCGAGAACAAAACTTTCAGTCACTGTCAGGTTTCAAACCTGGGACCTATTGAATGAGAGGTGAATACCATACCTCTTGACCACGAGAGCCCCATTGTGAGCTTCAACTAAAATCAAAAAACACTTTCACAAAGAGAACAATATTTTTCTTTCGTTTTTGTTTTTCTCAAATTGTAAGATATAATCTGTATTCGAACATCAAAGAATGACTCAAATCAATCATATAATTTCACAGGGTTCGCATGATAAAACACTGTAAACACAGTAACACAGGCAAAACGTAAGTAGCAATAGAAAGTACAACGACTGAAATTCTCAAGCGAAAAAAACAACAAAAAACAAAATATTAATTAAAAAAACATACAGGTATAACCAAAATTTTGAAGTAACATTCATACACCAAATATTAGAACATGTTACATAAGGAAAACAAAGTTTCGATTATTAGTACATGTAACCAGCTTACCAAGTAAAAATCTCTAGATCTAGGTCAAATAGTAATATTTGTATAGTTTGTAAAAATCTCCAATGAACAGGAATCCACTAAAACCTATATTATCATAGAGATCAAGCAGCTGTCTGAAGATAAAGTAACGGCTGTATATGTTTTAAGCCCACATCGACAAAAGTTTATGTCATTCTGGAGGCGGGCTTCCTCAACCCTGCCTCTCAGGGTAAAGTAAACCCAGATCCAGAGGGATACAACATCTCAGTAGAACAATGGGAGGTAATAAATAGTCATACTTCCCCAAAAGGGAATCAAACTCGCATCTTAAACTCGGGACGGTGAAGAGTCTGACCATTATACTAGAAACACCGGATGAATTTGAGAAAAACTTCAGTTCAGTTGACAAAGATTGAGATGACAATTTAACAATTATATCTGAGAGGAATACAAAATGGGGAGATGGTTTGAAATAGGAATGGTCTTTAATACACTCTGATATGACGAGTTATTAATAAGGGGAAAGTGTGTGTGTGTGTGTGTGTGTGAGTGTGTGTGTGAGAGTGTGTGTGTGTGTGTGCGTGTGTGTGTGTATGTGAGTGTGTGTGTGAGAGTGTGTGTGCGTGCGTGTGTGTGTGTGTGTGTGTGTGTGTGTGTGTGTGTGTGTGTGTGTGTGTGTCGGGGAGCAAACACGAGATGTTTCGAGTATGAGTTTTACGGCACTCGCAACACAAACAAACACGTCATATTAGTGCCAAAGATTCAAGGCAATACTAGTAGAGTGACAGACAAATAAAAGAAGGAATTGAGAGGATGAAAGACCATGTTTGATAGGACAGAAGGAGCAAACTAAATCAGAGCAACCGCCACCCGCACAAGAGATGAGAGGCCAGCACTAACAAAAGCTATACATCATAATGCCACGTTGAAGCTTCTCAATGCAAAAACAAAGGGAAAATCCTATTCCGTCGTATAGAGACGAGTTGAGCTTTTAAAAACAATCAAAGAATGACTGACTGCGCCAAGGGCTGAACACAAAGAGCTAAAAAAATCCTAACCACTATAACAAGCTTCTCTGAGAGCTTCTGTCAGTGAAGAAACCTGCACCTCAGGAACAATCCCAAACAAACCCTTAGTCGCTGCTTCTGGGCCAACACTAAAACTAACCAAAATGTGTAAAAACTATTCATGAGCAGAATCATCAAAACAATTTCAAAAAGCATTGCTATATGATACAAATCTTGAAGAAAATTTTTTTAAATTAGTAAACCCTCCACACTTTAAAATTCGTTAGTTTAAAAAAAGCAAAAAGAAAAAAAGAAAAAATATATCGGTACATTGTTTTTCACTAGACGACCTTGAAGGACACATGACATATAAAACTGAAGAGGAAAAAATTATGTACTTGATACAAAACAACCTGTCCAAAAAATAAAAAGCGAAGAGAAAAGAACTAACAAACAACAAAAATATATGATGGGATTTGTGAGAAAAAAAAAAGGAACAACAACAACATTTGGTCAATCTTCAATACTAGAACTGTCATCGTCACTTCTGTCAAACAGTGACGGCCAGCTAAGTCAGGGGAACGTGGCTGCAAGATGAGTGAGAGGCCACTGGGACATATCGCTGAATTTTTTTAAAAGAAAGAAAAAGAAAAACAGACGTTTCCAACAGCCACTGGGACATGAACTAAACCAAAAAAAAAATAGAAAAAAAAAAGAGTAGAGAAAAACAGAAGATGTTTCAAATTCTTGCTCAGAAACCAGCTTTAGTGTAGACTGCAACTAAGAACAATGTGTTTGTTTGTTTGTAGGAGTAGGAGGAAGTTGATTTGTTCCTTTTCTTCTTAACTTAGACTGGTTTTATGACCTGACTCCCTGAGTGTGGATATATAAAATGTTTTAAAAGCAAATTTGTGAGAAGGATGAATAATTTACAATTCTCTTTGTTCTATCCTACTATGATGAAATGAAATACATAGGAATAGCTGTCAGTAGATTTATCTGCTTAGAGTCTGATAGTCTCTCTGATGACAGAGGAGAAACATGGAAAATCTGTTTGTAAAAAAAAGCAGAGGTGAAAAATGTGCTTATTGTCCTGAAGAACGCTATCAGTATCTAAGTGAGTCCATATTTCATTAATGAGTATCCCAAGCAATAAGATATGACCATGAGGTGATGAGATCCACGCATCTGTGATGAGAAATAGACATGGGACAAGATACCTTCATCAACAAGGAAACTTGTTGCCTCTACTACAAACAACTAGGACTGCGGGAATAATCTTTTCGCTGCCACAGACAACAATAATAATAATAATAGACAGCATTTGTATCGCGAAAATCCCCGCTCAACAGCAAGCTCTATGAGCTTCACAATCTATACTTATACTATTACCCCAGCAGACCTCAAAGCATTCAACCTCAACTTCCAGGGAAGCATACAGTGCAAGCGGCCATTTATAAGCGCTAAAACTTTAACATACTGACAAGACCTTTCGCTGTCTATTGTCCGGTATCCATTCCCACTTGGGTGAAGTGAAGAAAATTCGTGCAAAGTGCGTTTTCCAAGGACACAACGTCGGGCTAACGGCTCGAACCCTCGAACCCGCAACCTCACGATTATAAATGCGTCCGGTAGCCTAACCACTATACATGATTGAACATAAATTGGAAATATTTTCCTTATCTTCAATTCTTCTGCTTAAAGCCCTTGAACATATCTTTTAAAACAACAACAGAAAAAACACTCTGAAAAAAAAAATGTATTTTAAAAAATCAATAAAAATAAAAATCAATAAACATAGTCTCGTGACTCAGGATGATGTTCTTCCAAGACTTGGAAGTCAGAGAACAACACTGGACTGCACTCATCGCTGACACCAACTATCTCCTTATTATCTGTTTATAGACTTTCCCTTCTCTAAAGACCTCTTTAAAGATCCTAAGAGTGTTGATATGGGTGTTAAACATATACCTTTTTTTTAAAACTTCTTTTTTACAGTAGTTCCAACACGTGAAACATTGCATTGGTCAGGAGCATTAGACGTAGACGGTTCTAAGTATGACCAATTTAATAAGGAAATATTTCCAACACCAGAGGATTTAGATTCACCCCTGAGTGACTCGAAAACACCCACACATCAGCAAAATAAAACAAGCTTAAAGATTTTCGTGAACGAGAAAACAAATTTGGCAATTGCGAACAAAACAATTTTCCATTTGAGAGTACTTTAGCTTCACCCACTTAATATGAGTCTGAATTCACGTATAAAAACTGTATTTGGCAACAAAAAAAAGCCAACAGAAAATTATTAAAAACTAGGGTAAAGCTGAGTTCTTAAGTGCTCGCCACAGAAACATGATAAGGTACTGCAGCCAATGAATGCTCACAAAAATGTCGCGTAAATGTACATAACTCATAAAGTTAAGCAAACAAGAATGTTCCAAACAGAAAAAGTCCTAAGTCACAAACTGACAACACATCGATACTTAACATAAGAAATTGAGTTCAGTTGTCTGTATAAATAACCATTTCAGCTGAAAGAATGGCATTTGATTATCATGTTCTTGCATGAAAAGGATAAGTAACAAAGGTCACTTCTTGAAATAAGCACATTCAATAAATACTTGAACACTAAAATCAAACATTTCTATATATTAATTGCCTCTAAACATCTTTCTACAGACAGAGAGACAAACAGACATGGAGTAAAGTATTCAGACTGAGATAAAGCAGTGCATCTCAAGATAATCTGGTGCGTTCCATTAACTCTAGACTAGATGTAATAAATGTTTATAATTATTGGTCAACAATTTTTTTTAAAAATTTTGGTACATTGTTTAACCAGCTTGAGCACTTCTCTGCACTCTGACAGCCAATGTTTTTGTTTTAGTAAGAGTTTTACAGCACTTGCAACACAATACGGTCATATAAGTCCCAATGGGGTTTTTTTTGTTTTTTTGGTAAGTGTTTTACGGCGCTCGCAACTGCATTATAAGGTCATATGAGCACGCGGGACACCTTAAACTTTTTCAGTAGGTAGGAAATTTTGATATTAGCTCGGGTGGCGGCCGAAGCCTACTCTTATAGATTTTAGACCACCAAGGGATCTTTAACGTGAGCAACATACACACGGGACCCCCGAGATTTTTCGCCCTTGTCCGAGAAGGCTAGGTGTAGATTTTTCCTACCAGAAGATCAGGGGTGTAGCTGAAAGACGACAGTAAGAAGGAGCCAAGGAGTAGCAGTAGAAAGACTGCAGAAAGAGTCAGAAGCCCAGAGGAGGGTGCAAAGGAGGTGAGGTGGTGGGGACAGGAAGAGGAGACGAAAGCAGACGACAGAACAATGCTAGAGAGCAGGAAAGGAGGTGAAAGGAGACAGTTTTAGAGAAGAAAATGTTTTCAGTCGCTACCCAGATTTGAACCAGGGACCTTTGAATGAGAGGCCAACACCTTAACTATTTCATGTTGGTACTTCGTGGTAGCATGAGCAAAATTAAGTTTCCATTTGAACATATATGGACTGTTGAACAAGCTTGGGAGGGAGTGGGGGGGGAGGGTGGAGGGAAACATGACACTTGTTCACAATGTAAATCAAAACAAAACGTGAAATAAACATAGTGTACATTCATTTTGTTTAGACATTGCTGTTAAATAGCATTTTAACAAGAGCTTCATTCTGTTTGGCAACAGCCGAATAAACATGGAGAAGCAAAAAAAATATACGCATAGAAGCTTAAAAAGTGAAACTGAGAGCACCCTATGCCCTTTTTGTGAGTACAGAACAGAAGCATAAATCAGCTGTTTGTCTATTTGTTTGAGTAAAGGGATGCACATGGACACAACAATGGTCGTTCAGTACGGAGGAAAAAATAAGACAGCCAGACAGACAGAAACAGTATAGGGAAACGAAAGAAGTAGAATCTACCAATGGCGCCCTCCAACTCCAACCACCTGCCAATCATCTGTAAGTAGGTCATGGTTTCACACTGGGATCTACAACAAGACCAACATGGTAAAATTGGACAAAAGTAAAAGTAGTTTTTCTCTGAAGTCAATCAAGAAGAACTTCAATGATAATGGGTCATGACTGGTCCCCCCCCCCCCTTTCTGCCACCCACAATGCTTGACAATCCTTGAGGTTCAAAACGAAATTCAAGTTTTCAATAAATTCTGATTGGAAATATTTAGCATGTAATAACTCTGCTAAGTAAACGCCTTTTAAAGCAAATAAAATTATCTAAAATAATAACAACACAAACCGGCTTTACAACTAAAATCTTGCTGTAACATAATAAGTATTCTTTTACGGGAAATCTCAGTGACAGTGTTAGGGACATACAATACATGATGTGAGACAACTTGCTTCAGTCTGTAATAGCCTTCAACAAAACATGCACAAACACATTCTTTTGTACAATTGACAGATGAGAAATCTACATTCATTCATTATATCCTCTGTCACACGAAAATCAGTACAGTACTCCCTAGCAATATCGCAGTTCCCATTTCGTGGACTCAGTACATGGTGTTTTTTCCAAGGATGTTTCAAGCCAAAAATAGAAAAACCAGGGAATCTTTTTTGACATACTATTGGCAAAAACACGAACGTATGACATTTTAATTTGGGTAAAATTGTTAAAAGTATGTACAATTTTTTAATTTGTTAAAAATACCTTTGGTCTCTCATACTCCAAGAGTACAAAATGTTCAAAAGAGCATTCGAGGTACTTGTAAGAGTTCAGGAACCATTTGTAACGGCATTAAATACATAATGAGTACATTGTTTCTACTTTGCTTTTTGACTATACTTTGCAGGGAGAGCACTAAAAAATTAAAGTAATCCTCCTTTGTGACAGTGACTGTATGCAATTTGCTTTTACACTTTTCCTGTACACAATATCAGTTCTTCTTTAACCTTCCAAGTGCCATTAGCAAATTGGCTGTGGTGTCTGGGAAAATTATATGATTTCCCCATATTATGTTGGAAAATGAGAACAGGCAAACCGAGCAAGGACAGGCTATAAACCACGAAATTTTGAAAAAGCAGAATGTAGATAAAAACAAAAGCTCATTTTTCAAGGTGTTCAAATATTTGGCAATAATAAAAACCGGATAAATGAATCAGAACAGAGACACAAATTACAGCTGATATTTAAATCGGATGCGAAATCACGGAATGAAAAACTTGTGGCTAGCCCAGTTGGTCATCGATGCTTGGAGTGTTTCTGCTTGACAAAAGGCACAGTAGGAGGAACCTTTCTCTGACATGCCAGGTCACTGGAGAACTTTTTGTCTGCATGAGAACATCTGCTGTCCAGGAAGTGCTGGTACCCCAGGGACACCCATTGCCTTAAGGCACGTCATTCCACCTCGGCTTTGACTAGAATCAAATCATAGTCTGGACGAGATGGCTTAACAATGTTTTCAAGCTCTTTACAATCATTTATCTAGTTTCATACAATATTTGGTCGTATATAAGACAAAGTTGTTTTTTTCCTGATCAGACAAATCTTAAACGTAGCACTCAAAGCAGACGAGGAGTGTTGAAACAGCTCAGACAAAGTAGTGTGTGGCTCACGTCAAGAAGTCATTATACATTTTTTGTCTTCATTGCCATAACTTAGGAAAGCCATCTACATCTATTATGATTTCCGGATCAGTCCAGAAAAAGAAATATTAGTTTAACCAGCATAATGCCAGCAAGCTGTTCAGACCCACTGAACCCAAATGAAAAATTATTTTCTTTTTAGTTTTTTAATCTGGGGTATTGGTTGTACCTGCTTTAATATTTTGTCAAAATTCAAAGAGAAATATTTTGTGAAATGCAAAGAAACATTTGGTAAAAATTCAAATTCTAAAAGTTGAAAGAAGGCCAGAAAAGGTACATAATATAGGTACAATCACTAAAAGAATGAAACCTATTTTTTCTCTCTCCTGACAAAGTTTACTTTCTGGGCTGAGGACAGTATAGTAGAACTACTTGCCAACAATCAGGGAAGGTGACTTGCCACAAAACTCACAAACTCCACAACGCCCCACATGTTTATGGAACTCCATAAAATTTCCTAAAATGTGTCACGACCTTGCGAGAGAATTACAGAAATAAATATGATGTACCATTCATTCAGAGACAGAATCAAGCATTTCGGCACACACACTAACTGAAGAAAATACAGCGATCCTGTACGCACATAATACTTTTATAACTTCCGACCAGAAACTCTTCCCAAACATCCTTCCATACGGCACAGTTGTGATCGCAAGGGCTATGTCAGAATGACAGATCTCATCTCACTCCACACCAGAGGGAAGAGAACTCCGCAGGCACTGAGCAGGATCATCCCCGAGCGGTACAGCATTCGGTGCAGAGCCCACAGCGGCTCCGATCGGAACACAAAGTATACGGCGTACACCGCCACCGCAAAAAAATGGCCGATCAAAATGTGAGGTTTGGGATTGAGCCTGAAAATGACAGAGGGGGGAAAAGGTTCAACAATAATAAACAAACAAGATTCACGTTTAACACGTTGTTTGACGTCATTTTTCTTTACATTCTGAATCAAAATTTTTGCAGGTAGTTCTAAGTCTGCTCCGCTGAATTCTTTTTTTTTTTCGCAGTCTTTACAGCTTCACTCAAATCAAACAACCTTGTGCTATCAGTTCTGCCACCAACACATCTCAATTACAGTGAACTGAGGCCATGAAGAACCTAAAGAAACAAAACATAAAAGACCCAGGGAAAAAGCAAAATGTCTATTCCATGTGTATGACCCCAAAAGGCTTTTATTTTAATAAACAAATGCACAAAAAACAGGCTTTTTTAAAAACTGTGTTAATTTATTTCTCATGAATTGTAAGCATAATATTCATTTAACTCATTTAACTCACTGAGCACCACCTCCCGATTTGCCTCCAAGCCCCAGTGGACCACCCATTTCCTCCATTTTTTGAAAATTCATTAAAAAATTGAAATGAAATGCTATTTCTTTGAAATTGAGAGTGCTATTTAATAAGATATGAAACAGACACAATAAACACATTTTGTAAAAAATGAATGACAAAAAAATGTATGGGACTGAAAGTTGGGACAAATTTGCCCCAGAAAAAAATTTTTGGAAAAAAAAAGGAAATGATATGACAAAGCAGAAATCAAATAAACTTACACAAAGTAGTTGTGGCAGTGTGTGTTTGTGCGTAGGAGAATGAAGCATTAGTAATAAATAAAAATATAGATCTAGATTTAGATCTTCCTCTCTGACAGGCTGAGAAGTGTTTTCATTGTCAGTGCTGCTAGTCTAGTACTAGGACTAGATCTGTCATTAGATATTTCAAGTCTGGGTATATATATCTTCACCACTTTAAGGGCTGATTTGAACTAGTACTGGGGCTAGATCTATCATGATCCCCAGCCGGACCAAGCTGCGTACTCGCTGACGAGTCAGATTCACGATCGAGACACAATGTTGGTCCAGACCTAGATCTATGTCTAATGTCATTTCTCAGTCATCTTCATCACTGCTAGGCAAATTCACATTTTGATTTATGAAGTTATCTATCTGATACTTCATTGTCACTTAAATCTTCACCAAAATTATCGAGAGTTTCAATAAACTTCGAAACATCTCGTTGTGCCATGCTTCGAGAAACAACAACGAACTACGAGGAAGTTCCTTACTTTCAGTTGTTCAGTCCGTTGGACAAATAACCCATTTATTCGCACTAAAAGTGATTATATACACAAACCACAAAGAACTAGCTTGTCAATATCTAGTTTAAACCACTGGGGCTATTTGTAAGCATTTTTAAACTGCTGGGTTTACTTTATAGTCACTTTTAGTTGAACCTGCGTACGCTTCAGTCGCGGTCCCCAACGCAAATTTTACCGGACCGCGCATGCTGCGAGAGCGGTGCTTGGTGAGTTAAGGAGAAACAGACTTCTTTGTCAAAGCTATTATCAATGGGGGTTTTTTTCTTGATTGCACTCCTTGACTTTCTGCACCCCCCCCCCCGGGACACAATTTAGATCATTTAGGAGGTGGGTAGCTTCGACCCTGTGTGTCAGAGCCGACATAGATTGAATGGGATACAATGTCTAAGCAGATAGAAATATTCAACAAAATAAGACTTCCCAACCAAGGGATCAAACTCTCGTCTTTAACCTGCAGATGCTAGTGAAATTTTAGGAAACAGGGAAATCTGTATTATTCAACCAGTTGAGTGATTTTTATCCAATTTTTTTTTTTTTCGCAGAAACCTTCATCATTTAAAGAACATGTTTTTATTCAGGTTGACTTTACCCAAAAATGTTTAGAGACAAAAATATTTTAGTAGAACAAGTATGGTTTAAAAGTCACAAAACTTTGGAGGCTATTTTCTCGTTAATTTTACCTGTGACATCAGGTCTGTCCTCGTAGAATTATGCGAATTTAGATGGCCAAATTATGCCCAAAAAATGCAAAATTATGCAAAAATTATGCAAGTTACCGTAACACCTTTCGCAACATGTTTTGCACTTTTTCAACACAAATTTTCATGACTTTTATATTTTAAGTACAGAAAAATTTTTAACAGAACATATCAGTATCAGTAATTTGTAGTGTATTTGGAAAGAAAACAATACACATCTGTTAAAAAAAAACAAAAAAAACTAAAAAATATAACCTCTGTAACTTGCAGCTGTAGATATAGATTCTCTAGAGTCACGACCCCACTCGTGGGCCACTAAGCTACCCACGTAGGGAAAATCACTCTCAGACTCAAATCCAGTTATCAATGTTTTTCTTTTAGTGCTGTTATGAAGAGTAACATGCCCTTGGACCATTTGAGGGGTGTCCCATGCTTGGCACTTGGTATTTTATGTTAGTAATCCAACCTTTTTTGGGACAGTGTCAGAAAATCCTAATTACCCCCCAAATGGGACAGGCTCCTCACATGGGACACTAAGGCACCCAATATGGGACACCCCTAGTTTTCAGCTTGTTGGGACACTAATGTACTCAAACTCAACATGTAATTTCATTGCTTGATGTTCTGCTTTCATTTGTGCATGTAAATTTCATTTTCACTTTAAAACAGTGGTACTGATACACTGAACAATGACATATATATAGGTCTATTATAGTCTATATATCATCATGCTCCCAACAAACATGCATGCTGTAACAATTTCACAACACATGGTGCAGGACACTTTTGATACTTGTAAATCCTCTCTGGACACTTGAGCAAACCTGGATCAACTTTGCTAATGTCTTGTTTTGCTTTTTTAAACCAGTTCAAATTTTTTTTCTTTTGTGACCGACGCTCTCTGGCTCCCATTAAGTGCTTGGGGTGTTCTGATTGAAATGGCATCCTTTTGTCTCTAAATAAATAATACAATTTTAATACTGCTTGAAGGCTTCCCTAAAGCTCTTTTTTTTTGGGGGGGGGGGGGGGGGGGGGGCTGAACAGCATCCACTGTAGCCTGGATGGCATCTTCAGAGTTGGCAAGGCGCTTTGATGGTGCCATAGTGCTGAAGAAAAAACTCCACTCTAGCATGAAAGTTCAGAGATCAATGCCAATTTGTCCCACTTAAAAACTCAAACATAAGTGTATCAGTACCACTGTCTCTCTCTGTAGACTGAGTGGTTACTTTCAAGAATTAACATTAAAAATTGTCCCATGTAACTTGAACAGAGTAGCTGTTACAATTTAAGTTCAAAACTAAAACCATGTCGCAGCTGTCCCATATAGGAAGCCGTCCCATATATGGGTCCAGCAGTACTGGACCTGTCCCACATTAAAACCAATACCTTTAATGGGCCACCTGTCCCATGTTAGGGATAGGGGATAGCACTAGAATATTGAAAACTGGCCCATCTAGGGCTTCACACCCTGAACTGGGGAGCTGGCCCATCTAGGGTTCCATAGTGAAAGACAGTACCCCTCACATGGGACAGCCAAAATCTCGGGACAGTGGTTGATTGGAGGAAAAAACCCTGGCTGATACTATTTTTAGGTTTCAGGAAGACCCTTTGGGCCAGTTGTTGCTATTTTAAACTTATGATGTCATTCACAGTACCTTTATGAACTTTCACACAAAAGAAATGAAAGTGGTAAAAATGGCGGCGGCCATTACTCGCCTACTCGACTGAGAAGAAAAAAAAGGTCTCACAAGAAAAGTAAAGTCACGAGAAGGCTGCCACTCTTGCAGATCCAAGAAAAATATGTCTAGATTGGATCTAAACCAAAACTGGGCTGCTGAAAGCCGCGAAATTTTAACGAGACGCGATCAAACCGACTAGATTCAGTCAGTGTCCCATTGAGGGAGGTGTCCCACGAAGGGGGTCGTGACTCTAGATCTAGAATCTAGATCTGGGAAAGAAAAATGTAAAAAAAAAAAAAAAAAAGGACATCTGGACCTCTGATGCTGACACATTACTAAAATCAGGAACACCTGTCAAACATGAAGCATCAGCAGACATGAGAACAACAACTTGGTGGATTGAAAAATTGAACATGCTCAAGGAACAAAATCCCAAACCATAACCAAGATCTTCTACCAAGGGAAATAACTAACTTTTCACTTAAACAATGATAGTACATAACAAGATGGGCCGGGCCACTTCTCTCTTTTAGCCAATTAAAAAAGTGTCCTCAAAATTTGGTGGCGCCCTCTTCACAAAAGCGCACTCTTTGTGAACAGAGTTACCCTACTTGAGTTTTTAAAAATCAAAGTGAAACTAGCAAGTTTTGGGATAAATTTCGGAAGAACGCTTTTTTAAAATGGTTACGCTGACAAAAAAACCTCTTCCGGAGGAAAGGATGATGGTTTTCTTCGTTTAATTTGACTTTAGACTGAAAGGTGAGAGGTCATTAAAATTTTTAAAAACTAAAACTCCGCACTGAACATACCCGAACTGCTGATGAACAGCAGTCGATCTGCGCACGCAAGGAGGTGCTATTCCTATTCTTCTTCTGGAAAAACAAAAGAGAGCTTCAAAACAGACATCTGAAGCAAAGAGCATACTTCCTGCGGACACTTTTTTGGCTGAGTGGCCCATCTTGTTATTCACTATCTTTGACTTAAATAAGACTTATTACGGTGATTATTTCCCTTTAGTCACATGGCGAGGCGTTTAATTAATAAAATTAATTGTTTTGTTTAAAAAAAGGTAAAAAACATGAAAAAACGCGGGGAATCCAAAATTATGCAAATGTGCAGAATTACGCAAAAAAAACGCGGCCGCACAATCGCATAATCCTACGGGGACAGCATGAGGTAACCTCGACTTTCTCAAATCCCTCATATCTCGACTTCTGTGCAAGAGAGATCAATATTTCTTCATTGAACTGCAACACATACCCAGGAAAAGAAATCAAGACTTACACAGACAGAAGGCTGACAGGTCCTGCAACACACCCTCCCCCCAGCTTGAAGTATTCCAGACACGCCTTCTTCATGCTGACAAGATGTTCTGAAAGTCAAAGAGATCCAACGTCATTGTAAGCATGCTAGCCACAACTTTCATTTCAACTGCGATTAAAGTTCACCAATAATCAATCCAGAAGAAATGGGAACTCAGTAAAAATAATCTTTTACTTCTGTTACAATTTTCCCCCTATTCCTGCTAGGTTCATTTAAGTCTGGATAATATGAACATGCTGGGCATATCTTTGACAAAAAGTACATTTTTTAGCAGTCATGTCCAAAAAATGACTTTAAATTATAAAAGTGCTGACTGAAATAGTGGGTGGAAAATTCATTTATGGCATGAGGAAGCATTTTTGAGGGTACAGCCATTAACATGGAGGATTATGAAATTTTTTTCCATGAGAACCAGAAATTTAAGACAAAGATCAACCTGTTACGAAAGTAAGAATTCTTTATTTATACCATATTTTTTTTTTATAAAAGAAGAGCAACTCAGTTTTGTCCCATCCTTCTTTTCCCTGTTACAGTGGTGACAGACATACACATGGAACTTAGTACTTGAGATTTTGTTGATGATAATTAATAATTGCATTTACATAGCGCACATCCCCGCTCTACAACATGCTCTACACGCTTTACTACTATTAAAAGCCCAGTAGACATAAGGAACCAGCTTACTGTTATCAGCAGCAAACAACTCATACAGAGCCTGGGCCAGCACGTTCACAACAAACGAGTGGTTGCCTTTACGACGCAAGTGGAAAACCCTGAGGGCCTTGATGATGGCCTCATAGTCCGTTAAATCGGGAATTCCTCGGAGCAGCTCCCGCCAGATGACCGCGTCATTGAGGCAGACGCTCATGCCCCCGCCTGTAAGGGGGTGCCTCATGTTGTAGGCGTCGCCCAGCACGAGAACGCCAGGCCGCTCCACGGGGCTGGGGGGAAGGAAGCTGTTGGGCATGCTCCTCACTCTCCCATTGATGACTCCGTCCCGGAACGACTCTCGGATGTGCTCTGAAATACACGGGCACTAATTTTTAGTTTTTGTAACACCGGGTGTCCACTGAGGATGGGATCAGGTCGGGTCGGGTAAATCGCCCGACTTGTCGCTGAAAGCAAACGCGTTTGTTTTTGAGGCGCTGAGTCCAGCGATCGGTTTGTGCCACGATAACCGCTTCGCGCCCTCAATCTGGTTAGCAAACCAACCCGACCCAATTGAACCAATGGGCACCCAGTATAAGAGTTTTACTGCACTTGCAACATAAATAGGTCATGTAAGTGCTTACGGTTAGAGTTGTTACTAGGGAATAACACACCCCCCCAAAAAAAAACAGGAGAGATAAGGACCTTTGAGGTCCGATAGAAAAAAAAAGAGCACCCACCAACACCCACAGATATCACTTGCAAAACTGCAAAATATAAGGAGGTTCATCAGAGATGACAGATATCATCATCTGTTTTTGGGGGGTTTTTTAGTAAGTGTTTTACGGCACTCGCAACACAATATGGTCATATAAGTGCCGAAGATTAAAGGTGTTACAAGAGAGTAACACAAAAAAGAAGGAGGGGGGGATTTAGGTTTATATTTTTTTTTTCCGATTAAAAAGGGAAAATCCTCCCCGGGGGCCCCCCCCACCCCCCCCAAAATTTCCTTCCCCATTTTTGCCGGGAAAAGAAAAAATTTTTTTTTTCCTTTTTTTCCTCCCTTCTTAAGGAGGAATTTACCAGAGTACCTTGGGGGGGGGGGGGGGGGGGGGGGGGTCAGTTGTTGTTGGGTTTTTTTTTAATGTTTTTACTTTGAGGGGGAGGGGGTACAGAGGGTTCAGCTTGCTAGACAAATATATGTCAACAGCTTTCTGTCTTTGAAAATACGTGGACTCAAATGTGTCGATTGTGAATCTTGATAGACAAAATGAAACTACTGAACAGACAGCTGTGAGGCCAGGTGATAAAAGATACAGCTGACATAAGTAACACAACAGCTGTGGTGTAACCAAACCCATGCACAATACCAGTTCTGAGGTATCACTTTACAATCAGCCTCCTGCACAACAGCATATATATAGATCTAGACCAATGGTTCTTATCCTGGGTTCAGTCCAACCTAAGTACTTTCGCCAACCAGTTTCAGGGATTTGGCACAGGTCAAGACACACACACACACACTATATCCTTTTCATTCACCCCACTCCAAGGGTCATGTGTGAAACTTGCTGGATTCGGTACCTCCAACAAGGTGAGTTAAGAACCACTGATCAACAAAGACAGACAGACAGAATAATGGGGAAAAAGCTAACAGAGCAGGCTAACTACAATATAGTCTCACACAAAATACAACGTGCACAAGGCAGGCTGAAAAACCTGCCACATCAGCAGTTATTCACCAGGTAGTTTTAGTTATTGCGAGGGTTTTATGGCACTTGCACCACAAAAGGCCGCATAAAAGCGGAAGATTAGAGGCGCCACTATTACAAAGTAACAAAGAAAAAGAGGAGAGATTTATCATGATGGTGGACGTTTGATAAGAAAGAAAGAGAAAACCACACATGAGCAACTGCCAACCATCCACAGGAGGAAAGATAAGGTTGACAGATGTTTGATAGGAAAGAAGGAACAAACAACACCAAAGCACCTGCCAACCAACCACCCACCTGGCAGCTGTGGTGCAACTTTATCCAACAGATGATCCTTCAAGTTTTTCGGCATAACTCCGCGGATATCCACCAGCACCCTGGTGGAGTGGGATGAGATCTGGTAGACCAGGATCGGACTCGGGTCGGCCAACACCAGCTCGGCGTGGTTGTCAATTCTCTGTGGGCAGTGCTCCAAGAGAAGTCCGACAAAGTGGGACGTGACGCGGACAGGTTCCGAGACCAGGGTCTTCCGGAACTTGGAGAAGCATCCATCCACCACAAACGTTAATGGGGCGTACAACTCCTGGAGAGAAAGAATTTTTTTTTTTTTTAATGACGAAAGGAAGTTCATAAGTAAGGTTCTCCACATCCAAGACTAATTGTACAACTCCTGGGAAGGAATTTTTTTTTTTTATCAAATGATGAAAGGAAGTGTATAGGTATTTTTCTCCATATCCCAGAATAATCATGTGTTGACCATTTTTTCAATTAGTTTGCCAGCACAACTGGTAAGACTTATGGGCCAGTAGCTATCAATACGCTGGTATGATAGGTATTTTAAAAGAAAGACTTTCAGTGACAAAACAGAAAGGTCTGTGCCAACTGGCTACAAAAATAAACCCAAAAAATCAGAATTTTTCCCTCCCTGAAGAATTTTTTTTACTTTGATTAAAAACAAACAGCTGAAACAGGGATGAAAAAAACCCCAAATAAACAAAGGAAATTTTACACATAAACACGAACAACGAACAATTCTTGTAAGCTTTCGATTGATAGCCAATGTGAATGACTAAATACAGCCAGGTCAAACGATAAAATTATTTTGACTACAATTTTATCTTGCACAAAACTCGCAATACAAACGACATGGAACATAACAAAAACACCTCATCAAATGTAAAACTATAGAATACTATGACTAATGACAGCGACTGTGTTCTCACCTTACTCTCATCTTCACTTTTCTGTCTGTACTGGACACCAGTAACCACTCCATCTTCCTCCAGCAGTTTCGTTACAGTTCCTTCAATGTACGTGACACTGGTAGAAGAAAGTCATTTTATAATTAATAGATACAACAGGCTCTACCCAACAACTGCAAACACAGAATAACTAATAAAAAAAAGTATGAAGAAACTAAAGAATGGTGACAACACCTAACTTTCTCATCAATGGGATTTACAGATGATTGTACTTTCTGAAAAAAAATAGTCTCAACTAAAAATATGACCACCTTGTTAGATACATCCTAGAGCAAACTAGGAAATCTAGTGCATATATTTTAAAGTAAAGACAACAATACAATAATTTCAAATCCGTAACTTTTTTATCGTTTTCCCATTGTGGTCATCATAAATGAAACCTTTCTTCAAACAATTATCAGCCCCCTGGAAACACTGATCAAAGCTATCAGCTGTACTTACTTGGGTTCTTTTTTTGCTTGTTCCCTAAGGGACATGATAAACCTTCCATGATGAAAGGCAGTTCCTTCTGTGACACTTTCAAAGTCATTGATGCCTGTCGGGTCATCACCTTTGGGGTAAGGCACGACAATTTCTGCCTCAGCCTCTAAATTATGAAGTACATAGCCTTTGATCTGATGACCATCCAAGTCACTGGTGCACTCTGAAAATATGCAATCACAAAAATGTTCAGTCCTCAACTATCTTCAAATAAAGACAGCATTAAAATATGGTCATGTAGTAATCATGAACCCAAGACATCACAAGAAAAGATAAGAAGAGAATACGTAAAGGCAACTGTTGGCATGGAGACCTGCCAGCATTTCATAAAAAAGCAGAGAATAAAACGGTTTGGACATCTGTTACAAATGTCACCCAATTAGCCAGTTTTGAGAGCCTATAACACCAGGTACTCAAGCAACAGAAGAAGAGGTAGGCAAGAAAAAAAAAAAAGAAAAAAAAATTCTTGAGGAAGTCAACAGAACTCAAAGAAACTGCAACACTACAGTGGAAACTAGTGGAAAGAGCAGCAGAGTTGGCCAACCATATCAAAATGCATCTCCCCTCAATGCTTAATTAACAGTGACAGAGGAAGAAAAAATAAAAATACTAAGGGCCAAGAAAGAGTTAAGAATGTAACGAAAGTTTTGCTATCAAAGATTTATAAAGGCTAAATTGTGCTCCCCTTCTCTAAGAAATGAGGTTAGTTTTAAAACAAAGACGTCTAGAGGAAAGGTGAGAAGACTCAAAAAACAATAACAGTGCAGAAAGTAAATATGAGAGATTTGAATTGAACAGCACTGACGGGAGGTATTTCTATTCCCTTTTTTAAAGGATTTTCCACTTCACCAACTCCCC
>NW_004797282.1:2749469-2753623 GCF_000002075.1 Aplysia californica | reverse complement strand
CAAAAACCCTAAGTAAAACAAACTGGTTTTCCCTTCGTATACATTCTAAAACAGTGAACTGCCTTACAACAAAATGGTCAACCAAACATGAATCAAAAGGTCACAAAATAACATACCACGACTCTAAACACTGAACATTTTTTCCAATATAAAGACGAATACAACTAAATCCAGCAAACAATCTCTGAGGGCATTTGGTGTGTGCTCTGGTGAGGTTTGCTGCTTTTTTACTGTCATACATCTATCTTTCTTATTAAATCTCTCCTCCTTTCCTTTGTATGCTACTCTTTAGTAGCACCTGTAATCTTTGGTTCTTACATTATTACATGATCTATTTGTGTTGCAAGTGTCATAAACCGCTTACCAAAACTAACCAATTCCCCATCTTCAGCAGACAAGCCAATTAATGAAGCAAAAATGCTAAACCCTCAACACAGTGAAGACTGACCGCCAAGACCAAGCTTCCTCAGAGCTTTCACTCCTCCAGGCTGCAGCAGCTCTCCAACAATCCTGTCTGGCTCTTTCATGTCTCGCTCAAACACGGTGACCTTCCTCCCATCTCGGGCTAGCACAGTAGCCATAGCAGACCCCGCTACACCTGAACCGATTATTATCACTTCAGGACCATCTTTTTCAAACTTTCTGTTTGGCTTGACAAGACGAAAGGACTGTAATTTCAAAAAGAAAAAACCCACAGGGGAGTTCATTACAACAAATTTCACCCAAAAAAAAGTTTAAACATAAAATGAAACAAGAACCAAAATAATGACAGGTAGGTATTTTATGTCCAAAAAACCCTGCAAAGAAGACTCCCAAAACTCTGCGCTATTTTTCTTAGAAGAAGATGATGAATTTGTTCTATTTTACCATCTCCTTCCTCTGAGGACAATCAGTGATGACAAAAACTAGCTGAAGACCCGAGGCATGTGAATCTCTATCTCAACTCTGCAGAAAGTTTAGAGCAAACTGCCAGTCTGAAACGGACATCAGTGACATGGTTTGCAACTCACTTCTCTACTCAGATGATTTCAAAATGGTCCTTGTCGCTCCCTGTTACCCATTTGTTCCAAGTTCTGTTATTTAAGTAAAGTAAAGTAAGTCATTCATGGCCTACCCCGCATAGTTTGAATACTACTTTTCCAGTGAGAGCAAGATACTCAGAACTTTATCAAGCCTACTCAAGTGTTCCAGAAACCGCATACAGTCGAATCTGTGTAAGACGGAATCACAAGGGAGCAAGAAAAAAATTAATTCCGTTTTAGACAGGTGAATTATGGAGCGGGGGGGGGGGGTGGTCTAAAGGCCCAGCTGGTGAGATCAAGGATCGCTTGTCCGATTGGCAAACAGTGGTCAAAACTTCACACCTCTCAATTGCTATCTGGTCTGATAATGACATGCACATCAGTCTTACTTCCAATTACCACCAGTGCTTGCCTTTCATAGGACCACTGTTTGACCTACTAAAATCAAACTCTTGAACATCTCCTTTGCTTCCACCCTTAGCCCTACCCATCGGTGTGACAAGCAGTCAACCAATGCCACCCCTCACTACCATCATGTAAAAACAATTTGAGGAACTCTTTTCTTGGCTGGCTGTACCAGGGCGGCAGGCATTGGTCAATCTAATTTCACACCTCTGGCATCTGGCTACCCAGGAAAGTTTCTGTAGTGGCTCGCTACTCGAGCACTCTCACAGGCAGTCATGAGATTTCACACCCTCACCATCCTGACCATCTGCATTGCTCAGGACTTAGGCCTACATGATGGGGAACATCTACCCCAAATTGTACCCCTACTCCCCTTCCTCGCCCAGCGGCATGGCTATGGCATTAAAATTTGGAGCCGGTGGAACCAAACTTGAGAGTTTTGTTTCAAATCAAGGCTGAGCGGGCAAAGCATTTTCCGTCTTCTTAGGCAGGTGAAACCCTCAGAAGGGAGAAGATTTTTCTTTCCGTTTCCGCATCGGACAGATTTCTGTTTTATGCAGGTAATTATAGAAGAATATATTCAAGGGGGAACGGGGAGATTCCATTAAGACAGGATATCGTTTTAAACAGGTTTCCGTTTAGGCAGGTTCGACTGTATTTGCATTTTATTTTGTTTTCATTAGTGAGCAGCCCCCTCCACTACTTTCAGAACAACACACTTAAACTTTTAAAAATATAAAACCTGTGGAAAGCAGAGACCTCTAAATAGAGTGAAGGAAACTGATCAGTCCAAACTTTACTGAACTTTTCGCAGGCTATACAGATTTGGAAAAATACACTTATTTAGTTGTAGATTAGTACACATAGTAGAATGACTCACCATTGAAAGTAGGTAGAAAAGCATCGGGGATCCCATTTACGGAAAATGACGGAGCAAATCAAAATTACAGATTTCTGTAAATTTACGAAAAATTCCCATCCCTGCAAATAAAATTTAAATTTTCAAACATACCTTCCTCGGGCGGAAAACAAGCACGGCTATTGCCGCTCCAGCCATCAATGTGAAGGTAATCCCTACATACAGTAGGCTGGACAGCGTCAGCTGCGATACAGCCCACATGCCTCCATCCTTTATGAGGGAGACCAGCATGTTGCAGCTAAGATGTTGTTTACAATCGTGTGCTGGAAGAAGGAGAAAACAAGGTCAAATACAGTAGAACACTACAGCGGGACTTTTTGTTCCAGAAGAAAAATCCCGCTGTAGTCTAGGCGAGTTCCCACTATTGGAATGCAAAGGGAAAATTATTGAAAAATTTCTTAAAATCCACATAATAGGATTACCTGCCTTCCATATCAATAAAACATGTGCTGTAGATTAGTCTTCCTTTTCTTGTCAACTTCGTTAATTATCTCGGCCTTTAATTCGAGTGAGAAACATTTTCTTTTGTCTTTGTTGATAGCCATTTTTTCCTCCGGTCTTGTTGCTTGTGATGTTTATCAAACGAGTATGAGTAGGCCTACTGTAAAACTGGTGAAGTGGATGCCTGCGTATGCCTGAGCATCAAAGATGGCAATTCAATGAATCAGGAATCACATACGACAAGCTCTGCTCTTCTTTTACTTTTGGTCTAGCCTAGGGCTATGGCCTAGCCCGATACACGCTCTCATACTGAGCGACTAAGCTACGGCACATCGCTTTTTCCTGCTTCGGGTCACGTAGTAGATTTAGTTGATGGCCAGAGCCGAAGAGAACTAGAAATCTAGATCTATTGAGAAGTAGGTCCAGGGGATTTTAGACTGACGCACAGTCCTAGATATAATTTAATTTTAATTCAAGAATTTGACTAACTCTGTGAGTTACGACAGTGTCTTCACTGTGATTTGAAGGTATGTTCAGATTCATCATTAAGTAAGACTGACGACTGAGACGTGATCGTAATCAAGAGCCTACCTTAATTCTTTGCTGTACTCTCCAACAGACACACACCAAACAAAAGAAAGGGGTGCAAAAGCAACTTTATCTTCGTTACATGGCCCAAATACTACCACTGTCAGCCTGTAACAGGGGTTCCTTTCGTCCGAAGTCCCGTTTCGTAACTTGGCCACTGACAACTGTGACAAGCCTAGAATCTAGTTTCACTTTCTTTCGTATGGTTCGTGCGGGGTCTGCTGATTTTCGTCGGCTAATCATTTTGTTGGAGCTCCGTCACCTCGTTCCTATAGGCCGTGGCCTATTTATAAACTGCGTTTATTAGCCCTATGACGTCACGCACGCTTTTCAGTGTTCATTGTTCGGCGTGTTCGCCTGGCGTTGCTACGCCTCGCCTAGGCCTCGCCTGTCAAGAAAATAAGGAGCATAATTTAGATCTAGATTTAGATCTAGATCTAGAAACTAGATCTAATCATAATAAAATTAAAATTTATAAATTGATTTACGCCTACATCTAGTCTATAGAGGGTTTTTTCCAGTTGCTTCACACAATTGCAGCCTTTAAGTTTGATTTTTTTCTCCCAGCAATATCTTTTGAACCGTTATTCTCAATTGCTATGCCTGCTTTCCAATGAGCGGTTGTAACCAGTGCTAGAAACATTATTATCATTCATAACAAACGTAAAAATGGCACTATTCGCTGGAATATATTACCATGTTCAATAGGCTAGATTTTTATGAAGTCAGAGCATGGATTCCCCCTCTCTCTCTCTATCTATCTCTCTCTCTCTCTCTCT
>NW_004797282.1:2740003-2749039 GCF_000002075.1 Aplysia californica | reverse complement strand
CACACACACACACACACACACACATTCGCAGTTGTATACCTACATCTTCGCTATCCTTCACTACTGAGCCCAAAAACATCTGCGTATCTACATAATCATAATGATACAGAGTTTAAATACAATTAATATACTTTGAAGAAATAATTGTTACCGTACCAAAGACATGAGCTGTCCCGCGCAGAATCAAATTTAGAATCAGATATACAATAATGGTGCACTTAAAATGCACTCGCACTGAACAAAGCATAAAATAATTCCTGGTCATAATCAAGTCTAGCATCTGCGTTCGCTGCCATTTTTTTGGTCCAAAAGTTGCAACAAAATGCCAAAAGTTGCCTTAAAAGGTGCCATTTATTTTCCAAGTTTTCATCTATCAGTGACGACGTATAGCAATAAATATGTTGATAGAGGTAACTCGATCTAAAGCACCAGAATCTCTTGTGCTCTGTTGTGTCCACTATATCGTTTTTTGTAGCCACACAGAGTGTAAAAAACGTGAAAAATAAAGGTTTCACAACAGAAAAAAAAAATCAAAATTAGAGCAGTTCATAACCAACCACAAAAATTTACAAATAAAGGCGTGCGTCCATCTACATCCGAAGATTGGCCGTTTTAACCCTAAGCGAGTGTAATTCAAGAAAAATCACACTCAAGGGGCCTGCCATGAGTGTCAGTTTTCGGTTTTGGTGCTGACATGCTTTAGCATGAAACATTATATTTAAAAAAGGTAGGAACAACATCAAATTAAATTACATTTCGCTTTTTTAACACAAATTTTTAAAAACCCACATCAGAACCAAAAAAATAAATAAAATAAACGCACCAACACATTAAAACACAACAAAGAGGGAAAAAATAGAAGAGAAACAGCAATATATATAAACATATTATATATAAATATTATGTAATGTACTTTTATTCTTCACTCGAAAATAACAAATCAACGTGGTTTCTGCAAGTGAAAAAGAGACGAAGTGAATCGAGAGTTAAAATAATCTTTCTTTCTAAAAGTTAAGAGGTTCGGTTCCTTTTTTTTCCGATGTTTATTCCCCGGGTTTGTTTGGTGTTTTTTTCTGTTATTCCTCTGCGGTGAGGTTTTTGTTTTTGTTTTGTTTTTTTGTTTTTTTTGTTTTTGTTTTTGTGTTGGAAAATGCATAAATCGAGGCCGCGATTCACGAACAAGAAATGCCAAAAATCGCGCACAAACGCAGATGCTAGTCAAGTCGTACTTCTCATAAAACTGCATAAGGGTCGTACTTCTCATAAGACTGCATAATGGTCGTACTTCTCATAAGACTGAAAAAGGGTAAGTGGCTAGACGCTCAGAGAACCGTATAGGTAAGTGGGGAACTGCGTCAAATGCTAATTATAAAACCGTGGTGAGGGAAAAGGGTAGGTTGGGAGGGTATTGTTTTGGCGGCCCAGACTGCGTCGGCCGAGTGTCTCTCGCTAGTTCAGCACTCTCATCTTCGGTAAAATTTCGTCTAGAGATCTATGACGAATTTAACGTGACTGGCCAACTGTTAAAATAAAGCGCCCATCTGCCATATATGGTTTCAGTAGGAAGTAAGTAAGGAATAGAACATCGAACAAAATCATGGGTGATAAAAACCGTATGGGCATTGCCAATTTGAGTCAAGCTGTCAATAAATGTACTGACAGTAAAAAGAAACAGTTTTGCTGATAACGGTACTGATGAAATACATATATTATTAAACAGTGTTGTCCATCAATAAAGTAAGCAGCTGAGAAGCCAAATTGGCAACTAGAAGCTTCCCCTGTGTAGTGGGTCCAGTGGACGGTTTGTAAAATCATCGCTAGGATCGCGGTGTTCGCGCGAAGTTGTTTGTCGCGACAAGAGTCGGTAACAACAAAGTTGCGAGCAACCGTCAATGAAACAGAGACAAAGAAAAGAGAATCCGGGGTGCATCAATTTATCACTATTATCAGTGAACCCCTATCGTATTTTTGGGGCCTTCAAATTGGCAAAATGCTTTTTGAATGTTGACAATAAATATTAATTAAAATTTACCTGAAACTGAATGAAATTTATTAGCAGGATAAATCTCTTGTCTACTGTCCACTTAACTATACAGCCGGTAAAAAGTGACCGGCTCCGTCGGTCTTGCCCAGTTAAAGAGCCGCCCCTGGGTCAAATTAAAGTTGAGGATTCACTCCTTGATTGAACATGAAAAGCGTATTGTACATGTGTTTGCATGGCTACCTAGCCATGATGTAGGCATCCGAAGAAACGAGCAGGTGGATCTCTTGGCGAAGGAATATAATAATATCCTTGTCCCTGTTAGGACCGACGGAGAACACTTTCCCACCGACTAAAAATAAGGTAAAGTCCAGTCTGTGGGAGGAACAATGGAGCGAGCAATTGAACAGTCAACCTCACAATGTGATGTCCAAGTCGAGCCCGAGAAAACCTAATTTCGTGTTTCTCTAGGAATGACGACGTTGTTTTAACAAAATTACGTAGGCTAGGCCTATATATTCGTTATTTATACTTCCCGCTGACACCCCCAGCAGGGAGACGAAAACCCATTAATTAATTTGTGTGAGATTGGATGGCAACCTAATATAAGAATGTCCAGACATTTCAGAGATACAAAGGACATATTTGTTAAAGCATTTATTGGAAGAATTTGTTCTCAATCGTCGATCCCAACAGAAGTGTCAATTATTTTTACAAATACATTTATTGGTGTTTACTTCAAAATGTAGTTAGTATAGCATAGGTCTACTACTTTAAAAATGTAATTAAAATGACCGTTTTTACTATTGGATCTTTACCATGAATGTTCAACTCCAATCATAAAGTAAAATGAAGCCGCACATGAACTAATGCGAAAACAACCAACTTGAGTCCCGCGCGTTCATGATAATAATACGTGTACATGTATTTAATTATAATGTTATACCTTCTTTACACAGTTCCGCGCGCCGTACGTACAACTTATCAAACTAAACAGGCGTATAAATACAATCAAATTATATGTGTAATATAATTATATGCAATGTAGGGTCGAAGAGAATGCCGCTGAAATCATTTAACCATTAAAAATATGTTTTCAAACTTTGTTATTACCATATTGCGTTCAGTACACTGTAATAAAAATCCTATCTGAGTTATTTGAGATGCAACAGCCTATAGCCTAGTGTGCTTGCTTTCCCCTATAGTTCAACGTTATGACCAACAAAGTGTTGACTTTCGAATATCATCCGTTATCATTATTCAAGGAACTCAGACCTGCATTAAATAATGTAATTCGTGTCATTGTAATAAATTATTAGGCCTGTCAAACATCTCCCAATTCAACTCTGCCTTTTTTCCTTTATAATCTGCCACGACCCCACTCCTATCGCACCAAAGCACTACTTTTATGATAATTTTAGGCGTTATTGGGAGTCGACTCCCCATACTGTCAAATTGGGAGTTGACTGTCCATTTTAAATCAGTTGATGTTCTGTGGAGTCACAAAAACAGAAATTTATTTATTTATTTATTTATTTATTTATTTATTTATTTATTTATTTATCTATTTTATCCCGAAGGGTTTAGTCGAGGTTCCTTCACAAAATTACGAAAGCTGATTCGATCGGCTTTAAAAACGATAAACCAAAATAAATTTCTGAGTCGAGCTCTGAGTCGAGTCTGCCTTATTTGCATAAAAGGGAGGATTTCCGTAATTCCGTAATTCCGTAGCTTGGCTATGCACGGCATACTGGTCTACCTCTGTTTTGTTTTGGGGGTTTTTCGTGCGCCCGAGTCTCGGTAAAGGATGAAGAGAAAAAATAACAAACAAATAACGATAATAATATTATTGGGCGACAATTTCAACAAACACAATAAAGAAGAGACCTAACGCGGCTATCTTTACCCCAAACCCTGCCCCAATAACCCTCAACAAACACAACAAAGTATAGTCGAGACCCAACACCTACCCATAAACTTTACCCTTAAAGATTTGCATTTTGGTATGATTAGGTCGGATGTAATCTCTGACTCCTAACAGCGTGAAGTGATTAATGGGAGCCGACACCTAACAATGCCAAATTTATGATCATAGGGAGTCGACTCCCAATAATCATCAAGTGCCGTTGAAGTGCCAGATCTGCGACAGACATCGGCGATCATGGCCACGATTCCTTTTTCTTGGATGCTCTTTAAACGTTACGTTTCCCTGATCTTTCGAGATCCCTGTTCCATTTGTGTTAGGTTCCCTAAGTAGGTTACTCTGGGCGTATACCCCTGTCTCTTTTGCCTTCCATTTGCTAGTGAGAGTTATATGTTCAAAACCTTTATGTCTTTTGAGGTGTCCAAAAAATACATACTTTTGTCGTTTCCTGATTGTTTTTAACAGCGAGCGTCCCACATGGGCTTCATCAATCACTACCTCATTTGATTTCTCTTCCTTCCACGATATTTAAAGTACTTTTCTGATGCTCCTATTTTATTATCTCTGTCTTTATAGTGATTGTCCTTGTTTCACAATCATATAGAAGGGTCGTTGACCATAATATAGCATTTCAGAACTTTCATTTTGGTAGTCATTGAGAGTAGTCATTGAGATATTTCTTTTTTTCACGTTGGGCTCTTTGTTGAAACAAGCCTAGCCCTTGCAATTCTCCGTTTTATTTCTGTGGAAAATTTGGTACCGTATGTAGATGTTATAGTATCTTGATATTTAAACTGTTGGACTCGTTTGGTCTTTTCACATTTGCTAATGAGATAATTACAGCATAGGATATGCTGCCTTTTTTTGGATATTATGCATGCATTCTGTTTTCTTTACATTCAACAAATATCCTTTGCGTTCACTTTGTTACAACAGTATAGACTCTTTCTACTCTAGAATATCGATTGAAGGTCCTTTTCTGGGCCTGCTATTATAACTGTACTGTGTCATCGGCATGTCTGATGTTATTAATATTTTCGCCGTTCACTTTAAGACCTGGACATTTTTCAATATTTCTAAGGATTGTTTCACTGTACATAATTATGTTAAAGAGGTCTGGTGGCATAACACATCCTAGTTCACTCGGATCCTCTTTTAATCTGTTATTATTATATTCACTTTATTCTCCATTAATTCGTACAGCAGCGTTTTGGTCCCAGTCAAGGAGCTTAGAACTAATCTTTTAATCTCCTTGGCGACCTTGGTCCCAGTACAAACTACAGTCGAACCTGTGTAAGATGGAATCGCAAGGGAGCGGGAGAAAATTCAGTCTTAGACATTTTCCGTCTTAGACAGGGGAATTTAGGGGGTTGGGGGGTGGGGGTGGGGGGTTCAAAGGCTCAGCCGGTGGGATCAAGGATCGCTTGTCCGATCGGCAAGCAGTGGTCAAAACTTCACACCTCTCAGCTGCTATCCTGTCTGATAGTGACATGCGTCAGTCTTACTTATCCAATTACCACCAGTGCTTGCCTTTCATAGGACCACTGTTTGACCTATTAAAAACAGAAACGTTTGAAAACCTCCTTTGCTTCCACCCTTAGTCCCACCCACCAATGCCACCCCTCACTGTCATCATTGTAACAACGATTCGAGGAACTCTTTTCTCAGCAGGCCGTACGATCAGGGCGGCAGGCATTGGTCAATCTAATTTCACACCTCTGGCTTCTGGCTACCAAGGAAAGTTTCCTTAGTGGCTCGCTACTCGAGCACTCTCACGGGCAGTCGTGAGATTTCACACCCACACTACACTGACCATCTGCATCGCTCAGGGCTCACATGATGGGGTAACATCTACCCCCAAATTGCACCCCTACTCCCTCTCCTCGCCCAGCGGCATGGCCATGGCGTGAAGTTCAGAGGCCAAACTTGCGAGTTTCTTTTCAAATCAGGGCAGAGCGGGCAAAGTATTTTCCGTCTTAGACAGGTGAAACCCTCGGAAGGGAGCGGATTTTTCTTTCCGTTTCCGAGTTGGACAGGTTTCCGTTTTATACAGGTAATTGAAGAGGAATATATCAAGGGGGGAGCGGGGAGATTCCGTTAAGACAGATTTCCGTTTTATACAGGTTTCCGTTAAGGCAGGTTCGACTGAATTTGCATTGTGCAATGTTGACACTTACTGTAGGCCTACTTAAACCATATCCGTACGCCGTGTTTTACGTCTATTGTAACCATGCGACGAGGGAAACTGTGCCACCACTTTTCAAAGAGGAAATTTACTCGTTAATCAGATCCGTGCGCTTTGCATCAGTCTGTCAAAATGATTTTTTTTAAAAAATACTGAAAGTTTCAAAGAGATTTTCGAACTAGATCTAGATCTAGAAGTATTCTAAAAATTGATGTGAAGAATACAACCCCGGGGGAACAAAATGATCCCAGTGCGTAGGCTACAGATAGGGTTAAATTTAAAAAAAAATCTAAAAAACGAAGTGGTTATGTGAACTCTGTATGGCCCTCCCAATAATCACTTCGTTTTACACTTTTCGATTTGGATTCTAGAAATATTTCAGTGCAATTTTACATAATTTCCAATAAAGTATTGGAAAGATAATACTGATGATATAAATTATAGTAATTAAACTGTCATCATAATTTAAAAAAAATAAATTAATAGCCTATTTAGGCCTATTACCTCTTTGCTCAGGCCTAACTGCGGGCCTAAACAAAACAGGAACACGGACACGGAAGTAGTAGTTCCAATAATATAATAATATTGTACACAAAATCCAGCATGAGCGAAAACGTGTTCAAATTTCGGCCAAATGGATCAGCGTCAGACAGGTATGGCACTATCAACATAGAAATATTCTTCAAAAGTAGATTCTTATAGATCTAGTTTTATTGTAAGTACTTTTACCTGTAATTATGGCCTCCAGCTTACATTTACTGGCCTTGCCTTGTTTACTGATTTTTATTTATACAGTAGTTACACACACAGACTGCTGCTGCTGTTGAGTAGCCAAGATCTTATTTTTATTAGGTCAGGGGCGTTGCCCCTCTAAAACCCCCCTACTCTTGGGGCCAAAACCCGCGAATAACAATGGCAGGGTGGGAACTACCAAAAAAGCGCCCTGATTTTTTGCCCCCGCCGCGGGGGTGTTTTGTGTCACGAATTAACGCGCGGAAATGGTTGTTGTCTTCAACTCACTGTCACGTCGCTTCTCGTGAATGGATATGAATGAAACTTAACAGCCGATCAGAAAAGAGCTCAATCTCGTAGTATGCAGATTGACAAGTTTGTTCTCATCAAAGAAGCAGTCGAAAATGTTGGCCACCTCTATTCTCACCTGGAGTGAGAATAGTGCAGGCGAGTCTTGTGGCTATTCTCACCCGGTGCGCGTTCACCAAATTTTGCGTTCACCCTAAACCACAGAATTCTACACTGTGATAACAGAAAAATTGTAGAATTCTGTGCCGTGAACAAACGTTCCATTACAACTGTAGCCTACTAAAAGCGTACAATTTTGTCTGTGGGCAGTGGAGAGAGAGAGAGAAAGAGAGAGAGGAGTAGCGCGAGAATTTCCGGGCAAAACAAAATGGCGACCCGCGTAGTTCGGCTCGATTCGAAAAGTTAAATAGCCGTAGCATCTTTGTAGACAACCAAATTAATTTACTTTTGTGTTTTAACATCATTTTTTAACTTTGTTTTGGTCAATTTGATCATCCACACCGATAGACAGTATTCAGAAAGAGACAGAGAGAGAGAGAAGAGGGGAGGAGTTGATCTTGCGAGAACTTCCGGGCTGGTGAGAATAGCCACTTTCGAAAATGTTTGCGAAAGTAGTTGATGTGGTGTGCTTTGAAGATTTTTCGGAGCTGTGCTGTGATTGTCACTTCTGTGTTTAGCGGTTTTTGCGTAATCTTTCAAAATGTGGGAGTAGCTAAGGGAAAAGCGGCATTGCCATTTGCGCGTGCTGGGTGAACGACCGGCGGCTGGGAAAATTCCACTGAGTGACGTCATCAGCCATCGGTCGCCTCGGGCGCTACAAATGAGGCCTTGCTTGAACCGGAAAGGGGGGGGGGGGGAGGATACACTTGAAAACTAAACGGGGGCCTTGATAACTTGCATTTTTGTGTTGCATTTTAGTCACAATACAATAGATTTAGTCATTTTTATTTGCTTAATTGCATGAGAGACAAACAGAAACAGAAAAGCAAACATCCTGAGAAGTGATGGCATTACAAGTCAAGTGTTTGCGTTTCATGAAAGCCTCCCCTCTTGGGAAAGCATTCACTTGGACTTGTCCTGTTTGCTCTGTTTGGAAAATTGAGGCATTAAGGTTATTAAAGAGTATGGTACTTATTTAGTCCAGTCTGGGAAGATAGTCATGACCTTTCAAAGCCGGAAAATTGTTGATTTCATATGACACCTTCGATATTGCATAATCACTTTTGGAAACCCCAAAGTAATATAATTGGAATAAATCTTCAATGTTGCATCGCCATCTGATAGATTATGTTTTAACCTTCAGTTTGATGGGCCATAAGATATGGTTTATGTGTGTTTAGTTGGATGTTTTGACATCTTCCTTTGGTGGGATAGGGGCGTAAAAATAGATCAGGGAAAAGACCTGGGCCAGTGGTGGATTTTGGCCTGGTAGGAAAAGAGTTAAGAAGATATTTCTCAACTTTTTGAGTTGTAAAGACATTTACAGGTAAAAAAGCGGCGTTCTTTACAGATTTACAAAGAATATCCGTCATATCTTCTCCCAAAGTCATGATATTTGAATGAAACTTGGCAACATAAAAGATTCCTCCTGGCCAAGCAATGCTCTGGATCAATTTGTCACAAAAATGTGAGTAGATAGCTGGATTTATTAGTCTAATAAATCCAGCTCTCTACTAGTAATGCACACTTTACTTTGTAATAGAAAATAAGATCGTCTCTGTCTATATTCCATTGTGGGACAGTGTCCTATTGTGTGGTAGATTAAGATGCGTAGATAATATAGTTTACAAGTCATGGGAATATTCCGCATGCGTAGGCTACAACTCATATAAATGTAACATATATTTAGACCCCCCCTTCTCTCTCTCTCTCTCTCTCTCTCTCTCTCTCTCTCTCTCTCTCTTT
>NW_004797282.1:2735045-2738706 GCF_000002075.1 Aplysia californica | reverse complement strand
TATTAAACATTGGTTTGACATTGATCCATCAGAAGGGTAATTTTCCGCTCCATCGCATGGTTTTGCTTAAATATGACTTTGATTGAGATGATCCAGGTTTGTCATAATGATGTTATGAACAAACACTTCATGATATTTCTGCAAAATATTATGTGAGGGATTTCCCACTGTTTCACAACATCCTTTTACCTGGAGGAATGAACATGGAAGAGTAGCGTGCTGGTGACTCAAAAGAGAAGCGAAGAAGAGGCAAAAATATGCTTGCCATTTATAGTGGATTGTCATCATGTTATGAACGTGACAGTGTGTCATAATGGTTATGAACGAAACCTTATTCCATGTAATTTACAGTTGTTTTGGGATGTATTTTTAATTTTAACCCAACTCGAGGATGTATTAGACCTTGCTGACATTCTGATATTTTGATTTTTATCATAAGTGTATGGGTATGTATTTTAATCAGTATTTTTCTTTTGCAGTAATTGTTATGAATGAACTACATATACTCTGAGGGCTTTGCAGAGTTGATAAACATTAAAAACATGTACACAGATACATATTATGAGGAAATTTCTTTTAATATAAAATTTTAAAGTAAATGAGAGTTCAAAATATTAATTTTTAGGTCAAAACTGAAGTTTGTCGTAATAGTTATGAACGAACCATTGAAGGTATTATAAGGGTTTTCAGTGATTAAACTTTGAATTCTTCCTACATATAACCTTATTTTAAGGAGAGTCTCATAAATTAAAGCAATTTTATGTGAATGACAGAACAATAAGTTAATTTTTTGGGCCCAAAGTAAAATTTGTCATAATAGTTATGAACGAAATAGTGTGTCATAACGGTTATGAACGAAACCTTATTCCATGTAATTTACAGTTGTTTTGGGATGTGTGTTTAATTTTAACCCAACTAAAGGACAGAATAGACTTTGCATACATTCTGATATTTTGATCATAGGTGTATGGGTGTGAATTTTAATTAGTATTATACTTTTGTAGTAATGGTTATGAACGAACGATTTATAGTCCATTTTATATATTTTGAGGGCTTTTCAGTGTTAATAAACTTTAAAAACATGTACAGAGGTTCATATTATGAGGAGAGTTTCATTTAATAAAAGTTTTAAAAAATGAATGACAGATCAAAATGTATAAATTTTTAGGTCAAAATTGAAGTTTGTCATAATTGTTATGAACGGACCATTTTAAAGGTATTCTAAGCGTTTTTGAGTGAATAAACTTTGGATTCTCCCTCCATAGAGGAATCTATCATACTTTAAGGAAAGTCTCATAAATGAAAACCATTTTATGTGAAAGACAGAACAATATAAGTAAATTTTAGGGGCCCAAAGTAAAATTTGTCATAATAGTTATGAACGAAACAGTGTGTCATAATGGTTATGAATGAACTTTAAATTTATGCATAACATGCCCTATGACCAGTTTGTCTTTAAAAATAGCTGTTAAATGGTCTTTCATTTATCACTTGACTATAATTAGACCAGAGTGTTGTTTTAGACAATTCTAGTCAATGAAACTTGACATAATTGACAGTATTTTGGTCACTTATTGTTCGTTCATAACTATTATGACACAAAAAAGTAATTTTATAAAAAATTAATAAAGATTTTTATAAACTGTCAATTCTATGTATTTTTGGAAGTTATTTGCTATGTCTCAAAATATAACCTCAGCCTAGCTGAAGAAAGGAACTTTGAGTATTCATAAATTTGTGTCATCATTGTTATAATAATGAACAAACTTTTTGCTATTTCCGTCATTCAAGTCAGAATTACACCAAAACCATTGCATATACAGCTTTGGCAGTTACTGAGCCTGAAAGAGCAATCATTAGGCTATATAATATGGGTGATTAAAGAATTATTACATAAAGTTGATTTTGGACCTCATTTGTCACACCCAGGCATCCCACCTTTTGGCAAATGCTATAGAAAAAAAGGACAATAGCATCATTCAAACTTCCCAAGTAGGTTGCCTCAAGTAATGCGAAGAAATGCTGAAAGTTATATGTATGTGCACGTAATGTAGAAGTGAAAATATGAGACATATATACTGAAGTCAGGGTAGCGCTTTTTTTCTCATATATTTATGTTTCGAAGGGGACCAAAAAACCCGCTGAAATGACAAAAATTCGTCTCTTAGTGCTATATTTTCTTTTGTATCTGCTAACAGGAAGTCTATTCTATTATTTCGAAAATGTGGATCGGTCGAGAATTTTGTGTCTTTTCATTACTGGATTGGAATAGATAGCAGCCGCTCGAGCCGTATTTTGCGGGTCTCAGTCCAGCGAAGCCAGGTCCGCGAGCCGCGTGGTAGGGAAAATGGATATAAAGGTGTTGAACCAAAAAAAGAAAAAGCATAACGGTCAGAAAAATGCCAATTTCTTCGATTTCATTAAAATTTTGATGAGTGCCTGATTCCACCACGTTGCCTTAATCTATTTTATCTTATCTTATCATATTTTATTTTATCTTTTCCCGCTTCCAGCAGTGGGGAAGACCAGGAGGGCCAGGAGCGGGATGCCCTGGGCCCCCTCACCATCAACGTCTTGTCTCCGGGCATCATGAGCCCCACTGCGCTGTCACCGCACAACAAAGTGCCTAACAGTCCATCCAAAGTCGGCCCGTCTCGCAAGAAGCGCCGAGCTCCAGGGGCGTCAAAGCCAGACGAGGCAAGAGTGCTTCACACGCATGGCCGGAGAACGCTGTACACAGCCGGCCGACCGCCCTGGTACAACAAGGAGGGCCAGCTGAAGGATGCGTTTGTTATAGGTAATTGACTTTGTTCTTTTGAGAAAGTAGAGTACAGCAGATCAGCGCTGCCCATTGTTACGAATTTGGCAGAATTATTAGTTTTTTTGTTGCTTTTTTTTTGTTTCAATCGTACCAAATTATGATTGAAGTGGAACCGATTATGATATATAAATTTTAAAAAATGCTACTTTGCTACCAAGATGGCCCAAAACAGACAGAGCTGGAGATCCTTTGTTTCTGCCCTAAACGCCAGATGGCATAATGGGTAGTAAGTAAGTAATTTGGCTACTTCAACCCATCCCCACCCTCCCGCAATATAAGAAAAACAATCAAGACCCCCGACAGTCTATGTCTACTCACCCCTTCAGGTGCTGACTAACACCCTCTGTTCACAGAGCCTGTAGTACCATAGTTACTTTGTGCAACTGTGCCCTTAGAAAAAATTATTTGCGCCGAAGTTAGGAGTAAGGCAAACATTAGTTTGACAATGTGTTAAGAAATTTCTGCGCTCAGTTAGAGAATTTAAAAAAAATGTGGACCATTGTTTGAAACAATCAGCTGCAACGCGCTTCATGGTGTATAGTGATTCGTCCTGTCAGTTTCTTTTGTTTTTTGCAATACTTAAGGCTACAGCCAGTAACTACTATGTAATTTATTATAAGAGGTAGTGTTTTGTTAATTTTTTTCTTTCTTTTTCTTTGTCCCCAAGGGTTATGCGGAGGAAGTGCGTCGGGGAAAACCACAGTGGCGAGAAAAATTATTGAGGCATTAGATGTACCATGGGTCAGTTTGGTCAGCATGGATTCATTTTATAAGGTAGGTTAAAAGCTGGTGGACTTGTTTTTCTTGTTGGGTTTTGTTTTGTTTTGTTTTTTGAAAGGG
>NW_004797282.1:2732598-2734945 GCF_000002075.1 Aplysia californica | reverse complement strand
TTTATGTGTGTATGTGTATATGCTTAGGGAAAAGAGTGTGTGTGTATGTATGGGTACGCGTTTGTGCATGCGTGTGTGTATGTAACACCAAATCAATGTGCCAGCGTATAGACAATAAAGATCTGTCATCGTATTTTATCTCAAATTTTCTTTTTAGCAATAGAGGCAACAATAATGTCAATTGATCCTACTTTTTAGTAGAGATGCTCTACCTAAATAATATATTGTAAGTTTGTAATGATTTACAGTTATTTTATAGTAAATTGGTTTAGAATATACTGAGGTTAAGTTTTTATTGTTTTCCTTTTAACCGCAACTGGCGTCTTCTCATCTGAACCTGATTTATTTTCTTATTTTTGTTGGGTTTTTTAAAAACTGTAGACAAGTGTAGTTAGTCTCACATGTGTGTTTGAAATGCAAGAACCTCCGGTCTGTGTCTTGTTTATTGATTGACAGCAAAAAACAGTGAAACTTGACGGGGTTCTCTAATTTTTTTGTGCAGCTTTTTGCTGTCTTTCAAAACTGTTGACTCCCTCCTCTTGAGGGTGCTCTGATAGCTTAATTGGTATCATGGTGGACTACGGAGTAAATAGCCCTGGTTTGAATCTCAGGCTGGGCGTTCTTGAATTTTGGACGTTTTTGGAGTTCTCAAGGCTCTCAACCCGTTTGGCTCAGTCCCATTGGATGGAGACGGATGTTAATTTTAGAGTTCTCGCCTCTTAAAAGACCTAAACTTGAAGTGTTGTTTAGGACTTTAGACCCATATGCATACTTTTCCTTTCTCTCTTTCTGTCCTGGACTGGCAGGTTCTTAACCATGAGCAGCACGAGAGGGCTGGGCAGAATGAGTATAACTTTGACCATCCCGATGCTTTTGACTTTGACCTAATGATCTCCACAATCCGGCGATTAAAAGACGGCAAGAGCATCAATGTGCCTATCTACAATTTTGCCACACATGCGAGAGAGAAGGAAATGGTGAGCGTTTCAGTTTTGTAACTATATCTTTCTTCATATCGACTGCTCGGCGTAAGACTCATTCTTGCATCACTTTTCATAGTGGCATGTGGTAGAGTCTTTACTCCTAGCTGTCGATATTGTTCTGTTCTCTTTCTCTTTGTCTCCTGCTCTTGAGTGCTTGTAGTCTTCTGGGGTTTTAAAAATTTTATTGTATATTTTGATATCATTTCTCATTTTGATGCATTGTAGTTTCAGGAATTTATTTATTCTGTTTAAGGTGTTGCTCAGAGACAACAATGCTTTTATTCCCTGATGTGGCTTTGTGAAAGCACAGTTGAAATCATCCAAATCGGCCAAGGAAAAAAAAGCTTGCTTTAGACAGGTAGAAACAGGGTAATTATTTTATTATAATAGAAAAAAACCTTAGGTGGGAAATGGTAATTTGTTCAGGGGGTTGTTTGCGATAGTTGAGCTGTAGAACAGGTTTGACGGTATATGGTGCTATCATTTTTTACGTCAAGGCCATAGGTTTTGCAGGTAGTTGGAGGGTGTCAGCAATACGTCTTACTTCTTCTCCCTCTGTCCATTGTTTCTATCTGTCTATCTTTGTCTTACTTTTTTCCCTGCAGTAAATGAGCATTACTGAGTCAATGTGCTTTTCTTTACTCAAACATACCAAAGGTCTTTCCCAAACAAAATTTTTATTCTTCTGTCATTTTCTGACTGTGAGTGTACTAATGTTATGATGGTGGCGATAGGCTTTCAGAATTTCCTAAATTTCACATGACAGTCCTGCGTTTAGTAATCAAGAATTTGAGAGCCGTATCGCATGTCCTACTCTAAAACCAGCCCCACTTAATGTAATTTTATTCGTTGTTATGTAAACTGATTATATAATGTTGGTGTCCCAGATTGAGTTTCCCAAAACTCGTCAAGCGTGCAATGCGTTCATTTTGACTTCTACGTTTTCCTCCACAGAAAACAATCTATGGGGCCAATGTTGTCATATTTGAGGGAATCATGGCTTTTGCCAATCTCGAACTTCTCGAGGTGAGGGGCGTTTTTCTTGTTTTTCTTTTTCGATTTAGTTTTGGTGAGAGTTTTAAGGCACCTGCAACACAATCAGGTCATTTAAGTGCTGAAGCTGAGAGCTGTTATACGAGTGTAACATACAAAGAAAAGAAGGAGGATAAATGAAGGCATTAGATGTTTGCAGGAAAGAAGGAGCAAATCACACCACAGCACCTGTCAACCACCCTCTGCTTGTTTTTCTCTCTGCAGAATGATAGGGAGAACGTCTGCATATATGGTTCTTACCCAGAAAATTGAATTTCCGTAGTTTGCTGCCTACATTAGGCTCACATGTTTTTCTTTTGAAGGGGGGGGGG
>NW_004797282.1:2701198-2732309 GCF_000002075.1 Aplysia californica | reverse complement strand
GCTTTCGTCACTGTTGAAACTGTTTTGCCTTTGCCCATTTGACCTATTGTTTGATTCCATTGTGTCCATCAATACAATGTTTACCGGACAAGGATGTATGCAGGTATTTGTGGCATATTCAAAACATTTGCGCGTGAAAACAATGGCAGTAGTTCATATGAGCACTTAAGGAAAGGTAGTAGTCCTCAATATTTTTGTTGTGACTTGTGTCGCTTTTCTTCTAAGGTCTTTGATTATTATTAATGTATGTTTTTAAAAATATTCCAGCTAATGGATATGAAAGTATTTGTGGACACGGATTCGGACGTCCGACTGGCTCGCCGGCTGAGAAGAGACATCGCCGAGAGGGGGCGGGAATGCCAGGGCGTGCTCAAGCAGTACATGAAATTTGTGAAGCCGTCCTTCGAGCATTACATCGAACCTTCCATGCGGCTGGCAGACATCATCGTGCCGAAGGGAGGGGAGAATGATGTGGCCATCAACCTCATCGTCCTCCATGTTCACAACCAGCTGCAGGCGGTGAGTCGTCTGATTCTCCTCTGTTTTTTTTTCTTTGCTGATAGAACTTGGAGATGGCTTCATTTATCTCCCTTAATGCTAAAATAGTCTACCTGTGTATAAAGTGACATGGACAAAGCATGCTTAAATATCACAACATTTTTCCTGCTCGCTGATAGAACTTGGAAGCGGCTTTTTTTTCTTGCTTTATTTGTCACCCTAAGTGTCTGTCTACCTGCATAAAGTGACAAAGTTTGCTTCAATATCACAAACAACTGTTTTCTTCTTCTTGTGTTGGCCTAAATGCTAAAAAAAGCCCAAAGTTTATAAATGGGTAAAGTGACAAAGCTCTCTTTGGTATCACATTTTCCCCTCGCTGATAGATTTTGGAAATGGACGTTGTCTTTTTCATGTTTCACTCTAAATGCTAAAAAACAAAGTCACCACCTGTGCATAAAGTGACAAAGCTCGATTCAGTATCACAACATTATTCTTACACTGATAGATCTTGGAAGCGGCCGTTTTCTTCTTCATGTGTTACCCTTAATGCTATTGAAAAAACCTGCACAGTCTACCTGTGTGTATGACAACAAAGCTTACATCCACGTCACAACAGTACAGTCATGGATTCAGCAATCAGGATTTGGAGAGCCTTGTCACACACACTACACTAAAACCAGTCCCACTTGATGTAATTTTGTTCGTTCTTAAGTATTCTAATATTATAATGTTGGTTGTCCCTGATTGGGTTTTGAAAAAGTTAGCAGGCCTGTTATTGTAATGACACTGTCCAAATCATCCAAATATCTTAGTGGGAGGTTGGCAAGCCTCGTGTTTGGTTTGCTCCTTCTTTCATATCAAACATCTACCTTTCTTATCTTTTTTTTTTTTTTCTTTTTTTTTTTTGGTAAAGTGTTTTACTGCCCTCGCAACTGCATAAGATCATATGAGCGTGTGGGACACATAAACATTTTCAGTGGTAGAAAATTTTGAATTTTGCACGGGTGGTGCCGAAGCCTACTCTTACCGATTTTAGACCATCAAGGGATCTTTAACGTTCGCTACTTGCATATGGGACCTCCGAGATTTTTCACCCTTATCTGAGAAGGCTTGGTGTAGATCTTTTCTACCTTAAGATCAGGGGTGTGGCTGAAAGACAGCAGTAAGAAGGAGCCAAGGAGTAGCAGTAGAAAGACCACAGAAAGAGTCAGAAGCTCAAGGGGCAAAGAGGTGACGGGGTGGGGGCAGAAAGTGGAGATGAAAGCAGACGACAGAACTTTGTTAAAGAGCTGGAAAGGTGGTGAAAAGAGACAATTTTAGAGAAGAAAATTCTTCCATTGCTACCCGGATTCGCTCCCGGGACCTTTACAGGGTGTCCAGCAATATTTCCTGAAAAAATTTACTACCTGGAAAGAAAATTTACTACCCAGCAAATCAAACCCCACACCAGCTCGAAAAAGTGAGTTAATTTGCGCCATCAATAACATATACATTATTATTACATAACATATGGAACGAAAAGAACACACAACAAAGTCCAGTCGACAAAATGGAGGATAGACAGACGATTGCAAGCTTGCTCGCAGCTAGATTTAGTTTTAGTAAGGTTTTTACGGCGCTCGCAACTGCATAGGTGATATGAGCGACAAGGGGTGGATGTCAACAGAGAAGTCCAAACAGGGAATCAAGCTTCGACTATCAAGGCACCCCGGAAATAGTAGTTCACAAGCGTGACAAACATACAAAAGAAGTAGAGGAAAATGACGATAGTAAAGAAGAGGACAGAAAAGGCAGCAGTTCCCCCTACGTTGGTCCAGCACAGTATGAGCATGTCATTGATAAATCAGCCCGTTTACAATTCTACTGTGCATAAGAACATGTTAATATCCTCCCTTTGGCAATGGCCTAAAGACGTTTTAGTCAGTAGCACTGCCCTGGTGGAGGTGGGAGGGGGAGGGGGGGGGTAGATTTACACACAGGGTGACTGCCAAACCGGCTTCTCCATTTCCAGGGCCATGTTACACAACAACAACGCACACACACACACACACACACACACACACACACACACGTAATGACTCGAGTAAACCTATTCAGTGTGAGAGGTGTAAGAACTGTGAGAGGGCAAGAGGCAGTGGCACTGAAAATCTGCCAGTCTTGAACAGAAAGCTACAATATTGTTCTAATTTACTATCACCCAACAAATGAAACGCGAACACTTTATTTCAATAACACAGCTTACAAGGTATGAAGGATCCCGATTCCACACAAGGCCTGCACCAACGCGCGCTTTGCAGAGGGCTCTAAATCTAATCAAAATTCTGAAATTTGCTTACACTTACAGTTTTTGTCCTCTGGTGTTGCCTTCATCCTCCCCCCCCCCCCCCCCCGAGTGTCTCTTAAAAAAAATCAATAATCCCTGCCCTACTCCGTAGTCCCATACTTCGCAACACTCGACTTTTTAATGAACTTTGGCGACCCCGATGCCGTACCTTGTAGTGCCTCGCGCGAAGGTTCACTGACCTGTCACGCTGGCGAACCCGACAATCTAAAAATCGGACAAAGCTTGTATTTTCTTTTCATCCCCCCCCCCCCCCCCCACAAGTGACAGCACGGTGAAGAGTCCGAGTAATTATTAATTTTATTTGCACAGCGACAAAGCGGGTATACTGTACAACCTGCATATTACAAATGTTGCGTTATCAGTTTATCTACGCCAAATTTCAGGGAGGTAACGAAAGCGAAAGTAGATCTTGATTTTCCCGATCGAGCCTCGGTGTCACATACACTTCCGCCTGCCGCCATAGCCGGCTTTTTGCGTTAAACGTATTCTCGGACGGGGAAAAGGTGAACGAATAATTATATCACAATCGCGACCGGCAAAAACGGAGTCATGTACCGTGGCTAGGGTTCACTGAAAAGTCTTGCTGGCTCCATCCCTCAGTATGCAGGCTAATTTACGACCGTTTACCAAATTTTTACTACCTTCAAGGCAAACTTACTACCATTTACGACCTTTACGACCAGGGCGCCGAATTTACGACTTTTTTTTTACAACTTTACGACTTTGCTGGACACCCTGCTTTAAGAGGCGATCACCTTAACCTCTAGGCCACAAGAGCCCCCCCCTTCCTTATCTCTCCTCCTTTCTTTTTGTGTTTGTTACTCTTTTGTAACCCTTCTAATTTTCATCACTTATATGACCTTATTGTGTTGCGAATGCAGTAAAATGCTTACAAAATATTTTGAAAAACCTGCCTGTCTAAGACAACAACTTTTCTCCTAAAAAATGAATGGCTGTCTTGGGCAGTCTCAACTGTACTTGTCTCTCAAGCCTTTTACTTTGCTTTCGCTCCCTGTCCAATCCTGCTGAAAGAAAACCCACTGTTTGGCAACTCCAAACTTCACACGGGTGAATGAGTCACATTTCAGTATACTCATTAGTTAGTACAGAGAGACTGGTACTGAAATTCTATTCTTTGACATGTGTCATTGTTTTTTTGTTTTTCACTTTTGGGTGTCAATTTCAATTACAAAAGCCTGTGACTGCTGGATCAGTGACAATATTGATTTTCCATCGAGGTTGTGTTAGGGTAATTGAATTCCAGCAGGAGATTAGTGGCCCACCCATAAAACCTGTACAAAGCAGTTTATTGGTGTTCATGTCGGCCAGATGAGAACAGTGTCACACTGATCTGATTTTTTGTGAACAGATGTACTTAGGCAAGGATCATAATAATATGTAATGTGTTTCAAAATGGGTTTACCAAGAGGTTGTTCTAAAAGAAGTTTTATTTTTAAAAGGGAAACTAAACAAAACTCTTTTGTCAGTTCTGATGGCAACTTCTGAAATGGAAGTTGTTTCGAGAACATTTGTTTTAAGGAATGAACTATCCTGTGTTGTCTTATCTCTCCTCCATCGTTTTTTTTGTTTGTTTCTTTCTTGTAACACCTCTAATCTTCGGTACTTATGACCTAATTGTGTTGCAAAACCCGTTAAACTCTTTTCTAAAACTTAAAAAATGCTGTAAAACTTACTAAATCTTATTTTTTTAAAAATCAACTTATCTTATTTGTCTGTTTTCCCCAGAGAGGGTTTAAACTGAGGGGTCAGCTGGCCCAGTCATCACACAATGGTCAGCCAATGCCCGGAACTCTTCACATTCTAGAAAAAACTCCACAGGTCCACGGAATTCATTCCTTCATCAGGTAAAGGTGTTTTGTTCTTATTAAACTGTTTTGCTGGTTTCAGAATTTCATTCCTCCATTGGGGAAAGTTGTTTTGTTTACTGGTTTAGGATTTTCAGCACTGCCTGGAAAGGTTTGGCAAAGAATTATGCAGTGATATAAGTTATATAATTTTTTGGTTCTCACCTGACTAGATAACTGTATAAAAGTAGCTATGACATTGATATTATACCTCTGTTGTTTGTATCTGTCTATCTAGCAATTTCTGTGCACTAATAGACAGTTGTTGAATAAGCTTCTCTGGATGCAAACGAAGGACATGAGAAACTATCTAAGTATTCTTTTAAAAAGTTCGAGGACATGTTTATGCAATGCTATCCTGTGCCATTCGTTTTTTATGTGTGAAAATGAAATGTTTGGGTCTGGGAGTTGCGTGTGTGTGTATGGATCTTACATTCGGGCATAGTTTGCCTGTGCCTGATCTGTATCTTGTTTTTTCCTTTACAGGGACAAAGACATTGGCAGGGACGAGTTCATCTTCTACTCCAAACGCTTGATGCGACTTCTCTTTGAGTTCGCTTTGTCAATGCTGCCTTTCAAGGTTACTGCCTTTTTCGCATTTTGAATTTATCCTTCAGTCTCTTGATTTGTTAGTTGTATTGAATGATAATTCTGCATTGTGCAGCACTTAAAGCCTTATAGAGATTTGAAGCTGTATCTCAACTTGGGGTCCATAAACTTGATTTGTTTGGAGACACATTACCAGGTCATTTTGTGGGGGTCTGGTTGTCAACATCTCATCCACAAAAAATGTAGTTTCAGTCATGGAGTTTACTTGGTTGTTGTGATTCTTTCATACTTTGCTGATTTGTGTTTGACAGACCAAAATTAAATCAATTATAGGACTTGAACAGTAGGGTGAAAGGAAAAGACTGTGATATGGGTTGTTTAGGGTTTTTTTTTGGCATCAAAGCTGAAAAATGAGTTGCAAACAATGATCGCTGATGTCTGTTTTGTATTTGACACTTGAAGAAGAAGATCCGTGTACTACAAATAACGTTCTTATTGTTTCTTCTTTCTCTTTAGGATGTACTTATAGAAACTGCTCAAGGAGTTCCTTATAGTGGGAAACGTATTGCTGCTGACAAGGTATTATGCAATGTTGTGGACTTTTTTTCCAAAGACAAGTAAATCGTAATTAAAAATATTTTTTTTGAGATCTGCACTGCTTCTTTTTTCACTTGTTTAAAAAAAATTGAAATGGGTCTGTGATGCATTTTGTGAAGTAATTTTGATGACCCATTGCAAAGCAGAGTGTTTCTTATGTCAAAAAGTTGCTAAATTCTCGTGTGTTGTGATTGTATGCCTTCCATTCTCTAGATGCTTTGTGAAAGTTTTGAAAAATATCCCTTCTATTATTCATGAAGACATTTCAGAAACTAGATTTTGCTTTTTAAGAATGTTTTGTGAAGCAGAAAGTGAATGGTTTTGTTTCTAGATAATTAAAAGGAGGATTATGTACTTACATTCTGCTTTCCTTCTGGCAAAGAATGTTGGGTTGTTTTGTTGTATTTTTTCCCCCACCAGCCTTCAGTTGCTAAGGCTGCAACAGGACATATTTCCTGACCTGAAAACTGCTGTTGCTATATGGGAGCAGCATCTGATAAAATGTTTCAGACACAATAATGGAGCATCTACTGTTCAGTCTTTCTTTCATTGAAAATTTAATTAAAATTTTTATTTGTTGTTTTAAAAAAAATTGATTTCTTGGAAAGAAAGGGAGGTGGGAGGGGATGGTATACTCTGTATTTCGGAATAACCTTTAGTGTTATGAAAGCTGTCAATATCATTTTTAAGTTCTGTTTTTTTTGTGGTGAAAATGAATGAGTGGGTGGTTGGAGGGCACCACTGGTAGGTCCTACTTCTTTTCTTTCCCTCTATTGTTTCTGTTTGTTTGTCTTACTTTTTCAAATCACTAAATGACCAACCCCCCGGGGCAGTGCCACTGACTGTAGGTAGTGTCTTTAAGCCATTCCCAGGGGGGGGGGGACATTTCTCCTTCAAGCTTAGTAGAATTGTAAATGGGCTGACTCACGTCTCGCTCATAACTGTGCCTGATCTACATCAGGGAACTGCTGCTTTGTCTTTCGTGATCCTTACTATTGTCATTTCCCTCTACTTCTTTTGTATGTTTGTCACTCTCTTGTGACCTGCTATTTCCGGGGTGCCTTGATAGTCGAAGCAGACTTTGTGCTGTTGAAGCTAGAGAGGTGAGCAGTCTAAGTCTGATTCCCTGTAAAGACTTCTCTGTTGACACTCACCCCTTGGCGCTCATATGACCTTATGCAGTTGCGAGCGCCGTAAAACCCTCTACTATTAAAAAAACAAACTAAATGACCATTATTGTGTGGATGTGCAACTCTGTGCACAAACAAACAAAGCAAATTAATTTAAAAAATTGTTTTCAGCTCATCTTTTTTTCTCTCTCCTCTGTTCAGATTGCTGGTGTGTCAATCCTGAGAGCCGGAGAGACGATGGAGCAGGCCCTGTGTGAGGTGTGCAAGGACGTGACCATCGGAAAAATCCTCATCCAAACCAATCTAGACACCGGGGAACCTGAGGTAAAAACCGTCATGGTGCCGAGAAGGAAAGATGAGTACAGAGCTCCTTGAATACTTTCCCCTCCTACAGTAGTGTTGCTAGAGGTATTTCCTACAACAGATTTGTGTTCCCTTACAACGCAGCATTTCACTTTTTTTTAAAAACTGACTGACTGCCGTAGAAATTAATTGTTTTTCATTTAGAGGCTGGACGATGTTTTAGTTCAACTTAAAATCAAGAAACACAGTGCCAGATTTAAAAAATAACCTTTGTAGCTCACCTCACCAAAAGAGCCACAAAAGCTACACTCTTGAATCACAGGACGCAACTACCAAATTAAACGTGCATGAAAAAGCCTTCCCTTCCCCCAACTGCTGAGATCGCTTGTGGGTCAGTAAATAGTGTAAAAACAGTGAAGAAATCGAAACCGACAGGAGTGCAGGTTTATCGTGTCTCCTGTGTCGAAGCCTACCATCGCAGTTTCGGTAACCGCAGTCAGTTAGTCAAAAAGGCCAGGGAATTGAATAGAGAATGTAGATAAAAAGGCAGATAAGATTTGGGAAAGGGACTTTTATCAGCTGATTCTGTTTGAGGTGTAGGTGTGGATTGATGCTTAGGTCTTTATTTGTAGTTCCGGCTTCTCTTTGTACTTCCCTTGTACAGTATCACATCTTTAATGAACACGTATATGTGTGTTCTGTAATTAATGGTGAGACAGTCTGACACGAGGAAGCGTGTGTTTCGTGTGGAAAGTGTTGATTCTCATTTTGTCAAATGGCTCTCAAACAAGTTTTTAGCTCAAATCGTGGAGTAAAATATTGAAATGTTAGTAAATATTTTGCTTGCTCTTTTAATTGGCATCTGTGGTATAACGATTAGGTTCTTTCCGCACAGAAGGCTTGACTTCAGTTCCTGAGCGGGGCAGTTTTCAATTATGTTAGTCTGCTGGGATATTGTATCCTTCTCTTCCTGGGTAGCCCTGACTCTTAAATCATCTAAATTGTTTCTGTGCTATGTAAGAATAGTAAGATATTCACATACATTTATTCAATCTTTACTAGCATCTGTGATGTAGTGGTTGGGTGTTTTGCCTCATGCAAGAGACCTGAGTACGATTCCGCAGTGGGGAGAATTTCTGTTTAGTAACTCGGTCTTTCTGCTGGGATGTTGTATCCCCTCTCACCCGGGGTTTAGCCTAGCTGGCAGGGTTTACAGCCCACCTCCTAAAAACTTCTACGTAAAAAAAAAAGTTCCTCAATATTTTTATTTAAAAAATTTAATGTATACGTTTTCCCCCCCTTCTGTGACCAGCTCCACTACACGCGGCTGCCCAAAGACATCAAGGACCAGTACATCTTCCTGCTGGACGCGACAGTCGCGACCGGTGCGGCGGCCATGATGGCCATCCGCGTCCTGTTGGACCACGACGTTCCGGAGGACAAAATCTTGTTGTGTTCACTGCTCATGGCTCAGTCAGGTACAAACTTGGTTTCTTTTTTAATTGGATTTTTTAAAAATAGAAAAACATGCACACATTGTAGATGTATGAATTATTGGTTTATTTACAATGTTACTATGTGTGTGCTTTGCAGTTAAGTACAACGAGAGATCAGATCTTCAGTTGACTGATACACATCTTTCTCATATCGTGTATCTCACAGGTGTCAATTCTGTTGCCTATGCATTCCCAAAAGTGAAAATTGTGACGACTGCTGTTGACAAAGAAGTGAATGAAGCCTTCCACATCCTGCCCGGCATTGGTGAGCTTCTTTTTCTTCCTCGTTCTCTTTTTTCTTCTTCATCTTCCTCGTTCTCTTTCTTCTTCTTCTTCTTCTTCCTCATTCTTATTGGTGAGCGATTTTTGCCTTTTTTCTTCTTCTTTATTCCCCTCCTTTTGGGGGGGGGGGTAATAATAATTTTTTTTTGGGGGGGGGGGGTTGTAAGAGGCTTAGCAGTATCTAAATGAAGAACAAGTTCAGTTAAAAATGAATACTTTTGTCAACTCAACCTTTGAAATGCTTGTAGGCGTGACGAGTATGTCAAGTTGACGTACCTGGCTGTTCTGTGACACAGAAATGATCTCCTTTTATTGACAAAATTTCATTGAATGACTCAGAACTAATGATTTTGTTGAGAGAATATGTATTGAATGTTGGAGAAATTATCATTTTAGTTTTTAGTTTTAGTAGAGGTTTTACGGCACTCGCAACTGCATAAGGTCATATGAGCGCCTGAAGATTAGAGGTGTTACAAGAGAGTAACAAACATAAAAAAGAAGAAGGGGAGATAAGGATGATAAATGTTTGATAGGAAAGAAGAAGCAAACCACACCAGAGCACCCGCCAACCACCCACATTATCATTTTACAGACAGAATTATAATGAATGGCTTAGAAATTATTTTATTGGTAGAATTTGTAATGAATAGTGCATACTTAATCATTTTGTTAGTACCTTACTATTTTGTTTTAAGACAGAAAGCTGGACTTGATGAAAAGGACTTTACAAATTTTAGACCAGTTTCAAATCTCTCATTCTTATCCAAAATTTCGGAAAAAGTTGTTACTAACCGACTCTTACAGCATATTAAAGCAAATAATCTTAGCGAAGTTCATCAGTCAGCATACAAGGCACCCCATAGTACCGAGACAGTGTTACTTCAGGTCTATACGAATATTTTAAAAGATATTGATGAAAGAAAGATGTGTCGTCTTACTCTTTTTGACCTTTCAGCTGCATTCGATGCCATTGATCATGACATTTCACTTGAGAGATTAAATACTACTTTTGGTGTCAAGGGTACTGTCCTGCGGTGGTTTGAGTCATATCTTAAAGCAGTTGTGGTGGGAAGTACATGTTCTGATAATGTTCAACATAGATTTGGTGTTCCTCAGGGGTCTGTTCTTGGACCTGTCTTGTGTACAATGTTTACACAACCTATTGCAGATAGATTTATAAATCCATTGTTTTCGATCAAATATCACTTTTAGTCGATTCCACTGTGTGATATCTTCGGGAACTAAAAATATGGATGGTCTGTAATAAATTGAAACATGGGGGAGGGGGGGGGGGTGCACCCCTAAAGTCCTGATTCGGCTCAAAATTATGGAATTTGAGTTGTAGGCATTTTTAGCTTCTTCAGGCTCTCCTACAACTATTCCATCGCATAGGAACCCCTAAAAGCCTTATTTCTCCCCATACGGGCATGTTTGTCAACACCATTTTTTCATGAAGTCTATATTTAACTTTTTCTTTATCGGCCGTTTTCTCAAACACGACTTTTCTCTATACTTTTTTGAATAACTTCACCATTTTTCATCCAATCTTCATGAAATTTTCACAGAATGAAGAGAAGATGTAGTACTAAGAATCTGTTTGTTGAATTTTTGATACATCAAATAGATTTTTGTTGGTGGGGTCCGGAGTGTGGATTTTTACGGATTTTTCGCAAACTTGAATACTACCTCAGGAAAAAATTCAATAAAAATGTTCTAATTCGTGAAGGAAAAAAACAACAGAAAAGTTTAAATGTAGATCTAATATTTGCTAACCTGCATGCAAAAAAACAGTCCATTTCCATGAAAAATAAGTGCGGTATTCATTATGTAAGACATGTCAACAAAATCCAATATGGCTGCTGTATCCATGGAAACGAAACCTGATCCTCAATTTTGATTACGGATTTTAAGACTCCTTACTATACGGCAGCTATGTTGGATTTTGTTGACATGTCTTATGTAATGAATATAGCATTACTGTTCATGGAAAATGATTGGTTTTTTTTACATGCATATTAGCAAACATTAGACCTGGAAATTTGTCTGTTGATTTTTTCTTAAAGGAATTAGAACATTTTTAATGAATTTTTTCCTGAGGTAGTAATATGCCAAGAATCCATGAAAATCCACTCTCCAGACACCACCCAAAAAAATCTATTCCATATATGGAAAATTCAACAGACAAATATTTAGTATTACATCTTTTCTTCTTTATGTGAAAATTTCATGAAAATTGGGTAAAAAATAGTGGAGTTATTTTTAAAAAGTATAGAGAAAAATCTCGTTTTGAGAAAACAGCTGATAAAGGAAAACAAAATATTGACTTTATGAGGGAATGGTGGTGACAAACATGTCCGCTATGGGAAGAAATAAGGCTTTTGGGGAGTTCTTATGCGGTGAAATAGTTGTAGGAGAGGCTGAGGAAGCTAAAAATGCCTACAACTTAAATTCCATAATCTTGAGCCGAATTGGGACTTTGTGGTGTACCCCACCCCCCATAATGATGACAAGACGCAAATGATGTTGAGGGGAAATACAAAAGTCATTAGAAATCTCCGAGAACTACAAATTGATATCAACAACCATACTACGCTCTCTTCTTATGTTACTTTTTACTCTGGGGGGTGAGCCTAACTATAAAGGTTTTTTTAATAAGTTTTGTCTTGCATGCTTTTTAAAATCCGTGATTGCTGAAACCAAACATGGTTTTGGCAGTTGATGTTCTTCCTGCCTCTCCTCAGGCCCAGATCAGGATTCATTTGGTATTTTTAGGGCAAAACTAGTTAAAATTGTGTGTCATACTTAAGTCACAAGCGACTTTTCAGTGTCCTATGCTAGTGTCGGAAAAAATGTTTTACTATAGTTTCTATTGGTATGGGCCAGGGGTTTTGAAATCTGTTTGGCTGTCGCCCTGCACTCAATTCCAGATTCAATACTGAATTATAGGTGCCTTGAATGAATGCTTTAAAAAACTCCACAAAAACCTCGCCTCATTTCATACACTCTGTTCATTTTAACTTGTGCACACCCAAACGTCCCTTTCCCCTACCCACATATATAGACACACGCGAGAGCATGCGTGCACACACACACACACACACACACACACACACACACACACACACACACACACACACGTACACATACACATACACACACACACAGCTGGTTGTAACGGAGTACAAGTACTCCGGTACTTGTACTTACGTTACAATTTTCGGTACTTTTACTGTACTCTGGTACATTCTGAGAAACGGTACTTTTACTGTACTCCGATACTTTTTATGAAAGTACTTTTGAGTATTTTTAAAGTACATTTTGAGTACTTTTGAAGCTTAATGAAAGAATAAGTGCCGGCATTTCTGATCATAATTTATGGAACAAACGCCCCGACGAGCACAGCCGATCAACCAAGAGTTAAAAGTTGAGATTAAAGAACTGCCGTCGCGTCAAAGATCAGCCACTCTCGTGAATGTGATCACAAGCGTTGTAAAACTCCATGAAACGGTACAATGATCCCCAGACGGGATCACACCGAGGTGTGAACTGACCGATGCGTTTCTTTCCCCAAACATTGCCCTCGTATCTGAGCTCGCCACCTGAACTTTCATCTCTCGCTGGGTGGGTAGGGCCTACAAGTTCGCTCCAGGCAGGATCACATCGAACTGTGAACTTTTCCCTGACCATTGAAGTTGAAGGCAGTTTTTCTCTATTCCTGATTTTGCGAGACAGCCTGAATTTTAATTGGTGTGGTCACAGGACAGCGTAATGGTACATAACGACCAAGGCGGGGTACTCAATCAGAAGGCTACAATTTTTGGACAGGTAAAGGGGAGGGGCAACTGGATAAACGTAGATAAAGATCTCGAGACTATATGCTAATGAGTGTACAGTATGATATTATGGCATGCCTTATGCCACCATGCTACTGTGATTGGTCATCAACTTTCATCAAGGTTGACCACTCTTTGCTCGCCATATGTCATAAACCTACCCAGGGGTCACATCAGTTCATGGGTCACTGTAGATTCTTCCTTGGCTTCGTCGGCTAAGATCCCGTATTTCCCTTGCTCCCGAGCACTGGGATCTTAGGCGGAGACTACTGTAGTAGAGAATTGTTGGTTACACTACACTCACTAGACTCTTGGAGGGGGCTCTCGTGGCCTAGAGGTTAAGGTGTTGGCCTCTCATTCAACAGGTCCCGGGTTCGAATCCGTGTAGCGACCAAAAAATTTTCTTCTCTAAATTTGTCTCCTTTCACCTCATTTCCTGCTTTCTAGCAATGTTCTGTCATCTGCGTTTGTCTCCTCTTTCTGCCCCCACCCCCTCACCTCCTTTGCCCCCTCCTCTGGGCTCCTGATTCTTTCTGCAGCCTTTCTACTGCTTCTCCTTCGCTTCTTCTGACTGCTGTCTTTCTGCCACACCCCTGATCTTCGGGTAGGAAACATCTACACCTAGCCTTCTTGGACCAGGGCGAAAAATCTCGGAGGGCCCGTGTGCAAGTTGCGCGCGTTAAAGATCCCTTGGTGGTTTAAAATCGATAAGAGTAGGCTTCGGCCGCCACCCGGGCAAAATTCAAAATTTCCTACCAATTGAAAATATTAGGTGTGTCCCACATGCTCATATGGCCTTATGCAGTTGCAAGCGCCGTAAATCACTTTACAAAAACAAACAAAGACTCTAGGAAATTACATGTAGGCCTATAATTTTGGTTTGCCGTGGGCGCCGTGGACTACATGGTGTGACCAAAACCTGTCTTACCACTATTATAATCAATTGAAACTGAAACTGAGTCTGTTTGCTGGGTTTTTTTTCAATTTCACGGACCATTTCCACCTACGTTCAGTTCGTATATTATTCAAATGATTTGTATACTGTTTACATTATTAGTAATAAATGGCCTAATTTGTCAAATATACTAGATATGTTATTCAATATGATGTTTTGCATTAGCACTGAAGTGTTTAAGCATATTAGCAGAAAGTACTCAAAATGTACTCATAAGTACTTTTTAAAAAAGTTCTTGTACTCAAGTACATTTTACAGGAAAGTACTTTTACAGTACTTAAGTACATATTTTAGATTAAACTTAAATTTGTACTTAAGTACCTTTTTAAAAGTACTTTAACAGCTCTGCACACACACACACACACACACACACACACACACACACACACACACACACACATACACACACACACACACACGTGCATGTACAAACAAGTTTTCAAAATACAATTACCCAATAATGAAACAAAAGAAATCAGCGCACGAAACACCAATTCTGAAACAAACTACATTGGCTGCCAATAAAAGAAAGGATCAAATACAAAACTGCCGTTTTCTGCTTTAAATGATACTGCTCCTTTTTATCTTAAAAAATTCCTGGAATTATATCATCCGCCCAGAACCCTTAGATCAGCCTCTGACAATCTAATTCTTAAACTCCTAAATAAAATGACAAAACATACGGCGAAAGTTCCTTTTTGTTCTTTGGTCCCCGGGTATGGAACGGATTCACAAATGAAATAAGATGTGCCCCAACAATGTACAAATTTTCAAAAAACAGCTGAAGCTTTTCTTATTCACAAATGCGTACCTGTCATAATGATGAACAGTTATATATATGCATGTGTACGCCAGACTGTGAGACCGAAGAAATAGCGTGCGAGAATGAGAAAAAGAGTTGGGGGGGGGGGGAACGGAAATGTCTTTCTATAATTTAGAGAACGAGTGTTTTAATGAATATTTCTAGTTATTCAAGTTTCAATTGTATTGTGACCGTTTGTGAATTTTTATTGCATTGTATATTTTTAGTGAACGCATTGCCAAGCTCATTGCGAGACTGTTTTTCTCATAGATTGTTTTTATACATATATATACATAATACTGTGTTTTACGTACACACATGTCGATTAATTTGTAAGATGTGATATCTTTTTTATGTAATGCGCGTTGAGCATTTTTTAGAAAATGAAAATGCCCGGCATAACTGCTATTTATTATTATTATTTTAGTGACAGAACTTGTATTGGATATGAATTACACAAACTCATTTTGTTGACAAAATTTGCATATAAAGTACTTTTATTTTCTATCTCTCAGGTAATTTTGGTGATCGCTACTTTGGAACGGACTATGCTGACTGACGAGGAAGAAGCGAGAGGCAAAAAGCAGCTTGAACAACTTGGCTGGTTTCTGGGGTCACAAGGAGGCCAGGAAATGCCTTCAACAATTCATGTTATAATGGTACAGCCTTCACTGTTGGGAAAAAAAACTTTCTTGTTGCTAGCATGAATTCTATTCTCCATGGTTATTCCTATTTGTATGTATGGTAAGCCGTTGCTGCCATTTATGCTGGTTTTTCTATCTTGCAAATCAGGGAATGACAACAGTGGTTTCTGAGGCTGATGTTTAGTGGGTGGGGATGAAACCACATTCGTCTACAAAGAGATTTGATTGATGCCTCTGTCTGTGGCAAAGTTCAATGGGGGAAACATCAAATTTTTGTGCAATTTTAATTTTAGATTTGATATTCTCCGAAATTGGGGAGGGGAGGGGGGGGGGGGACCTTGATGGGTTTTTTTTCTGTTTTGGTATTCAGTCGGGAATGGTTCTCCTGCAGATTAACATTGTATTCAGAAATGGAATAGAAGTTATAATGTTACCTGAGGGGAGCAAATGATATGACCGCTCTACATAACATCAGGGCTCTTTGATCCTAAGGTGTTTCCATGAGTGGTATCTTAATCTGTGTGTTTGTGCAATACATTGATTTCTTGTTCGTCGATTCTGTGGTGAGAAATGAGAATGTTGCTGAGACATTACCTCACTATTTCATGTATGATTATTGGCCATCCAAAATTAATGGCAGCAAACTTACGTTGCCTTTACCTGTGGTGGTTTCAATTTGAATTCCTTTAGTTAAAATATTTGATAAACCGGACCGCAATGTGAGTCATCAGTCGCATAGCTGCCATCCTGAATGTGGGAAACGTAATTAATACCCTTTCGAGGTCTGAGTACAGATGTCCCATTTTCGTGTCAGGGAAAATATGTGCACTGTTTTCTAGTATTTCTCCTCTCAGGCTTGTTGATGCTGAAGAATAAATATCAAAAGTGAAGAACGGATTTGTGAATAATAAGTGAGAACGAAACCACTAGGTCAATTTTTAGAGTTGTGTCTGTTACCATAGCTAGCTATTGAGCATGAATTTATTGAATTCTGGAAAATGTATGGGAAGGGTTTAGAGAGCTTTTTTGGCCAGTGTCCACAATGTTATTGGTACAGAGTCTGTTTTTTTTCGGTTTGGGAAATTTGGCAGCTATGCAGTCATCTAGGGGAGGAGAGGTCCTCTCGCAGCTGGGGGGGGGGGGAGATTGGCTGATTTATTACTCAAGTAGTTTTCTTAGATGCATTTTTAATTTCTTAAAAGAGGGGTAATCCAAAGGGAGGTTGTTGTGTCGGATTTTTTACATTAGTAGTGTGTACGAGGCGATGGGATGGTGAACGAAGCAGCTGAAGAGTCAGAACGGATGCCCATTGGTCTTATGATTTAGCAGATTGGATCTGGTCAAGTCATATATCGCAGGCCAGTGCAGACTATTACAAACCTTTGTTTCATTAAGTTTGACCTGAAAGTCCATAAGGGCTAATTGCATTCCATGCACTAACAAAAGATCTCGCTTTGCAATGCATTGAAGCTTCCCAATTGGCTGTTTTCAGCAAACTTGATCCTACCCAATTGTGACTATTACTGTTAAATCTTGAACTGGGGAGATAAGATTAAATGTGTCAAAATTGTAGCTTTTTGCCCCTTCATAGAGGAAAATCTGGCGCCCCCCCCCCCCCCTCAAATGTACAGTATCCAAACCTATCAATTTGGGATTTGATGGAACTTTCTGCACCGTGCTCGTGGTATTGTTGGACATTTATGTTGCTATGTTGCCTCGCTGTTACACTATGGTTCCCTTTGTTGTTGGTAAGAACTGCTACTTCTGTCTGTAATGTCTCTTATCGCATGCCTCTCCCAGACTACATTATAATATTCCTACAGATGGTAAGGGGAAAAAGTCACTGGGCAGTTTGCTTGAAAAAATTTAGAGCAAGGGGGTGGGGAACAACAACAGCTTGATGAGGAGTCCCAGGCCACGTGTCGACCAAAGCAGATACAACCAGATTTTTGTTGGGAGGAGGCAAACGTTGGTCTGTTCGCTTTTGGCATGCGTAAATAGGTAAAAAATTAATGCGAGGTGGGAATAAGAGAGCATGAATTTTAAACAAAAGTTTAGTTTTTGAAAGACTTTTATAGTGCATGCGATTGCATTAGGTCATATTATGAGCGTTTTAAAAAATTAATTCAATTGCTAATATAACGCATTCAAAATGATGTTTTGTATTTTTAACACACAGGCCTTGCTAAATTTGAGGCACTGATTGCCAATATGACAGACGATTTTTCATTGGAACTTAAAAATTACAATGTTTGTATAAGTCTGGCTGGGCCTGTGGTCGGTAAGTCAATGCATGAACTGACTAAAATGGGGCACATGGCATTCCCTTCAACTCGTCTTTTATCGGGAGTCGTATTGTTTTGAGGGAATTTTGATCAGTTGGTTTCTGGTTAGATGGACACGATGGCTAATGAGGTTTGCTCCTTTTTTTCCATCAAACATTTGTCCTTATCTCTCCCCCTCCTTTTATTTCATTTATTTCTCTCTTGTAATACCTGAAATCTTCGGCACTTATATGACCTAATTGTGTCTCTAGTGTCGTAAGACTTTCTCTGAAACAAAGCTTGAAGTGGATGGTCGAAGGATGCTGTGTTGCTCTTTATCCACAAATGGCTTATTGTGTTGACATGCTTCTCTTTACCCAAACCGAATCACACCAAAATCTGTTCCTATCAAAATTCAGTGTCACTCGGTGCGTAGACAGAGCCAAACTTTTTACATTATTAACCTGCGACTGCTTAAAAAAATGTTCTATTCAGAATCATACTTCATGTACTTGTATTGAGAATGAATCTCTTGTCTTGATTTTACACACGACTTTCTCTCACAAATTTTTTTTGGATCTTGTTGAAATGCTTACTATGAAATATTGAATGAAGTGCTTAATCATGTTGAGGGGTCTTTGGGAATTAAAAAAAATTTATTGGTGAAGTGGCAATATTATCTGGTAACTTTCTTACTTTGATTGAAATCAGTTTACAGTTCCTTTTTTTCTGCTTTTCTTTTATGTTTGAGAAAAGATGAGGTCCCGCCTTTTTAATAACCTAATAATGTTGATGGAAGCTTTTATAAACCCACACACTTACTTAGTTTTACTTGATCTTCCTAGAATATATGAGCGTGCCTGGTGAAAGGTACCAAAAGATGCATTTGTTTGAACCGAGATATCAGGCTTCAAAGGTCAAAAATAGAATTTTTGACAAAACTAAGTTCCATTAAAAATGGATTCTTTTGCCATTATAATATCGATATTTTTGGGGACCTGTTTTTTTTTCTTTTTTACTTTAAAATACGTTTTTAAAGATGTTTTTTAGCATGAGGTATATTGCATAATAAAAAAAAAATGCATGAGAAAATTGGTTTTCCGAGTAAACACTGCAGGTGGCATCTCTTATCCGTTCATAAAATCGACCCAATCACAATGTATACCAAAATTTGGGTCATTCTCTTCCCTCTCTAATGGCGGGTAGTGCGCATGAATATCTAGAACATGTAAACAAAGCGAAGCTTTGCACATTCACACCCTTTCGCTGTTTTTGGAGAGCTAACTTGTAATTATTTTATCTCCTATTTCTGCTCTGCGCAAATCTGGATCTAATTTCTTAAAAATTATTGTTCAAGGTCGTGTTGAATTTGTTTTGAAGACATAAAATGAACACTTTGAAGCTGTTTTTTTATCTTTGCTGCTTTTTAAAGTTTGTTTGTGCGTTACAAATGTGTTGTCTGGTCGTGTCGAAGCGTAGATCTATCTGTTTGAAGCAGAAACAAAGAAAAAACAGGATTCTTCAAAATGCGTCATTTGGCACCTTTCACTAGGCACACATATTTTCTGTTCTCTGTGATGGCGTGACAGGGGAACGCTATGATACTAGACTGCTGAATTGCTGAATGAATGAAAAATTTAGAATTGATGGGTGTTCTTGGGCCTAGGTTATTGAAGAATGATCATAGTTCTTCACTCGTTTGGCTCAGTTTAGTTGGATTTGGGCATTAAATCTGAGCGTCCCTTTTTTATAGTAATCTTCCACAATCAAAAGGAGCATTATGTCTTATACTATAAGTTATACCAGTTGTCTGTAATTCCTACTTCTTGTTCGCATGTGGATGTGTAATGTGCCAAAGATTTTCTTGTCACTCTGAAGGATAATTATATTTGTTTTTAGCAGTTTCTCTTTCAACTTCCTTTTTTTTTGGTATGAAATATGTTGGTGAAATATTTAGTCCTTAAGTTTTTCTATATTGAAGGCTTTTGCACTTTTGGGCATTGGTTTGAAATAAGATCTTGCATTAAATGTTTAATTCTGTCACATTTTTCTAAAAATGTAATTTATTTATTTTGTGAAATGAAAATTGTATTTTCATTCCTTTATTTTATTTTCTTCCTGTACACGGTCCATGAGAAACTAAACAGATCTGGGTGAACATCATTTTGTATCTGTGAGATTTTCTCTTATTTTCAATCTTGTTTTGTTCTCGTTATGTTTGTATTTTCCTCTTTACTGATATTGCCAGTGCAAGGTAGAATGATTATTATATATATAAATGTTCCACACCCCCCCTCCCTCCCATTCAACACAATTTGTTTTAGAAGCAGGTTGCTTCAGTCCTGCCTGTTGTTTAGGCCAACATGGGATACGTGGGTCACACAGCATCTCTGCAGACAGGCAGATGAACATACTCAAATATAACAAAATTTCCTCCTTGGGAAGTGAATTCATATTTTCTGGTGCTACAGAGAACACTTAACCATTACACCACGGATGCTGGTGGGAGAGGCAGAGGAATCGTCGGCCAGTCGTTTCGATGAACTGATCCCCAATTTTGGTTTAAGAAAAAAATGTTATTGCTGTTTCTTAACTGAACTCTTTATCCCCGATAGGGGTAAACCCGCTATGCCGCGGCCTTTTTTTGGTGCTAAATCTAAAAATGACAGAAACGTCATTAAATGGGTCATGAAATCGAACCTTGCAAACCTATTTTGATAGTTCTTCATCTAATGAATGAACTTCCGGTAAAAGAGACCTGTTTTCAGCAATTGCCAAAAAGCAATGATGTTGTCAACTGTTGAAGTCGTCGTAAAGGAATGTGCCGACTCACTGGGCGGCTTGCCATAAATAAAGAGTTAATCTGTGGTATTGGTTGTATTTACTCGAGAAAGATTTTGTCAATAAATTTTAAATGTTGAAAAAGACAAGGAAAGATGCACAATGTAAAAGTACTATTATTAAAAGAATGAAATAGGGTTTTTTTTCCCTCTTTCCTGAAGAAGTTTACTTTCAGGATGTAGAACTGAGCTTTGAACAGCTTGCTGCTGACAAAATGCTTTACTCATTGTGTTCTGCTCATGTGGCTTGTTGATTGACCAAAAGTCTTCACAATGTAATATGATGTTTTGTTTCCTTTGTCTGTAGCAAAGTTTTCAGCTTGTGTAATGCAGCTCTGTGTGTGCAGTCATGCTCTGCTGATTGGTACTTTTCACAGGTTGTTATTTGTGAGACATCATGGAGAAATCAGGCACTCCTCAAAATTATGACATCGAAGAAACTTGGCGTTTTTGCAGGTGTTTAGCAATTTTTGGTGAATTTTTCTTTTTTGGCGCTTCACTTTATTATATGTCCATTTAAAAACACATTTTTGTTTGGATTTTACTGAAATACAATGATTAAAGGTACAAAAATTTTCAGTTTCCGTGGACTCTCTAGCTAATATATTATGGAAGTCACCAAACTTTGGCGGCCATTTACTCGTTTATATTACCTCTGAAATGAGCGACCCCCACTTCCTTCAGTCGCATATATGTTGACTTTTTTTCAAGATAAATGGATACTTTTGTCATTGAAAGCAAGGCAAATGATCAAGCTTTAAGATAATATCAGTAATTCTACATGCCCAAAACTTCACGTGTGCCTGATACCACCACGTCGTGTCACAAATAATCTTCACTTGTAATGTGACGTTTTGTTTTACTCATCTGTACCAAAGTTTGCAGCTTGTTTAATGCAGCTCTGTGTGCGTTGTCATGTTCTGCTGATTAGTACTTTTCACGGGTTGTTATTTGTAGGTCTTGAAGAGTTGCTGCCAGCGAGGCAGATTTCAAAATTGGTTTTGCTTTAGATCTGAAATTTCTCGTAGGCTCCTTCAAATTTAACAGCGTTCTCCTGGAGCTTTCAAATTGCCGGTAGGACTCACCTGTAGCAAAGTTTGTAGCTTATGTCACACCTATGGGACCGGCCTCACTCTTGGCTTTTGAGTTCCCCAGAAGAATTATGCACATCCTTTGTTAGTGTTAAAGGAAAATGTGTGGAGCTAAAGGTTTATCTACAGATTTATAGCATGTATGTATATAATTATGGATGACCTATTGATCTCTGCTGCCTTGTCAATATCTACCATTCCTGCTCTGAAAATGAAACGTGTGTACCCAAGACCAAGACATTGTACACAAGTATAACTGACTGCTGGTCTCGTGTGGTCAGCTTTTTTCTGACCGCTTCTCTTGTTCCTCATTTGAAATTTTTTTTAAACTTTTAAAAGATCTCGTTGAATTGCTGTGGATATTTTATCGTAAACTCATTTTTTCATAATAAGTCAAATCTATTATAAAAGGGAAGTTGGGGGGAGTTTTCTCTTTACTTTGACTTTCCCTCTGTTGTTTCTGTCTGTCTGTCTAATTTTTTCCCAGCTCTAAATGGCCATCATCATGTCCATTTGCTTCTCTTTACTCAAACAAATATGAAACCGGTGGTTGCCGTGGGGAGATACAGACGTTCGTCTGTTGCTAGGCAAGTGGCCTGAAGGAGAGACATGTAGTGTGTTCTGAGTGTGTCTGCCACAGAGTCACTCCAGCATTGCCTTGGTCTTCCTCTTGCTCTCCAGCCTGAACATCTGGTGTTGTGAGTGTCCAAGTTCTGGCTGTTCTGGATGCAAACCGTTCTCTTTGCTGTCTTATTTATGCGGAGTCCACGTAAACTGGATATGGTTTTTCCAAAAACAGCGGTAAACCGAAAGAAAATATAAGCTCTGCTGGTTTGTTTTTTTCCTGTATTTGTTCAGTTTAATTTTCTTGTATATGTGCAACCTCCCTAAACTGAAAACTTGACTAAACCAAAGAAAATCCAACAGTCTGGCAGTTTACGGTTTGAGCCCTGTAGGGTTGTGCCTGGGCTGACCTCTTTTATGAAGGGGAAAAAAACAAACCTCAAACATGTTTTTTTATCTGTGAACTGCACAGTGTGATTTAGGATTGTTTGCAATTTCTTTGGAAACCTTTTTTTTTTTAGAAACATTTGTTTTGTTGTCAATTTAAGGGTTCTATATCCAGTTTTGTTTGTTGTTTGTTTGTTTTTCTTCCCAGCTTTTCATTGCTTGTTTAAGGTGAGGGCATTTGTGGGAGAGAGGCTGTGTGTTCTTTCTGTTAGTAAAGAAGAGCAGCACCCTCGTGGAAGGCGCATTCATTTCTTTCCGTGATCCTGATTTTATTTTCCTTGATAATGAAAAATGTGGCCAGCTCACACTGTCTAAACTTGTAAAAATGTGTACATGTATTCAGCCCCACCAGTTATCTCCACAGATGAACGAAGAGTCTTTAGGCCATTCCCAAAGAGAGGATATTAACATGTTCCTATACACAGTAGAATTATCAATGTCATGCTCATACTGTGCCGGAACAACATAGGGGGAACTGCTGCTTTTTCTTTCTTCATCTTTACTATCATCATTTTTCCTCTGCTCTGCTTCTTTTGTATGTTTGTCGCACTCTTGTGACCCTCTATTTCCAGGGTGCCTTGATAGTCGAAGCAAACTTTGTGCTGTTGAAGCTAGAGAGGTGAGCAGAGTAAGCCTGATTCCCTGTAAAAGCTTCTCTGTTGACATCCACCCTTTGGCGCTCATATGATCTTATGCAGTTGTGAGCGCCATAAAACCTTAATAAAACAAGATGAACGAGAAAGGTTGTCGTGCTAGGCCACACGTTTGACTCAAAAATAGACATCTCCCGCCTCCACCTCCATGTCACCATTCTCCTTCAGGGAGGAGAGGTGGTAACCAGCGTATTGAGTAACTCTGACGTCAGCCGCAGGGAAAAGAATTGTTCTCATCACTCCTGTTGGCTGTAGACTCGACACTCTGTGCTCAAAGTACGAGTTCTCCCGACAGGGAACTTTTCCAAACTTACATCATGTTTTATATATATATGCATGCTGTGTACTTACCAGTATTTTGTATTTTCTTTTCTTTTACCCAATTGTCTATGGACCAATCTGGCTGAAGGAAATGTTTGTACATCGTCCATTCAAAGGGTTTTTGGGGTATGTTAGGCTTGTCAATTGTCCTAAATTTCCCGCGACCCTCCTGGATATGGTGTACAGGAGTTTGAGAGGACAGTGTAGCCGACTACACCAAAACCCCACACCATGTAATTGTGTTCTTTGTTTCCTAATCTGATGTCATAATGTTGTGTGTTCCTGACTGGGTTTTGTAAAAGTAGGCAAGCTGGGGTATTTGATTTATTGTCTGTATGTATGTACGTATGTATATAAAGTATGTATGTGTGTATATATATATATGTATTTCGTCTGTGTCCGACTCGAACCATGTATCCGCCAAATTAGGTCAATCTCTGATTTACTTCAAATTTATGTTATTAACAACTGTAGCCAAATACGCGGTGCCCACTATGGCTGGGATCGGGCCGATCGCTCGACTCGATCGCCTAAAAAAAAAACATGTTTGTTTTCAGTTTCAGGCGATCAAGTCGGGCGATCGCCCCGATCCAGCCGTAGTGGGCGCCCCGTATAATTAATTCGAACCTCAGCTCCGTCAGATGTTGTGTCCTTTACACGAATGTCCCGTTTGGCTCGATCCTTTCAGAGATGGATGTTTAACTCGTAAGGCCCGCGCCTTTTCAATAACCTAATAGTTTTGATAGAACCATTAAACTTTTACCATTTCACCAATTTCACAACTGTCATTGCATATAGTGAGACCATAATAAGTTAAAAACAACATTCTGCATAATATATTGAGCAGTTTTAGAAGATACTAGGAAAAGAATTCCCCCCCCCCAAAAAAAAAGTGTTTAACCTAATTTGGTGGATATAGAGTTAGAATCGGACACGGACAGGCCTACATATATACATGACATACATTATCTGTTGTAATAATGGGAAGAACTTGACGCATTTGTCGGTAAACTTTTCAAGTGGGCATTCACGCTTCAGTTACAGGATAGTGCACCGTGTTTGTTGGCGTACTTTAAATTTGAAAGTAAATTTTTATAGTCCTAAAAAAAAAACGGGTACCTTTTTTAAACATGATGAAAGTGCGCTGAGGTGTGTGTTCAGGTTCGTAGGGGTGAACACCCAGCATGAGATTTTACTTATTGTTTCCAAGACAACCTATTGAAGCAATAATTCTTGTTGAATTTTATTGAGGAGAAGATGAGGAAATGACACAAATGTTGTATCTGCTCAAGGCTCCCTGCAGATTGGTTGCATTTAATATGAAAAATGGAAGTATGTGTGAGGTGCATTATTATATTGTTTACATTGTTGTGATCGAGAATGTTGCAGTGTGATTTTTTTTTCCTTTTCATATGATATTTCATGCCAGGTCATATTGTGTTTGGTGCTCATGGTGAACGGTGTTAAATAAAAAAGAAAACAAACTTTTTTTTGGTTACATTGTCATCTGCCGAAGTGCCCTGTCATATGACCTACAGACTTTGCTGTAATAAAAAGAATGTGTAAATAATAAGCTGTGTCGGTTCATCCTTTCAAAAATCTGAGTGCATTTTTTAAAAATTCGTTTTTGGGTTTTTTTTTACTGATAAGATTTTGAAGTGGGTGGCTGGCGGGTGCTCTGGTGTGGTTTGCTCATTCTTTCCTTAAAAAAAAATCTATCATCTCTATCTCCTCTCCTTTTTTGTGTTTGTTACTCTCTTGTAACACCTCTAATCTTCTGCACTTATATAACCTTATTGTGTTGCAAGTTCCGTAAAACGCTTACTAAAACTATAACTAAGATTTTGAATGTCAGTTGATAATTCTGCATGCTCTTACTTTATTAATTTTTTCTCTCTCTTAGTGAGGGATATTTTAGGAGCTTCTCGTGAGTGTTTAGGATCGACTGTTCAGTCGTTCGCTCCTTTTAGATGTGGTGGGTTGCAAATTTTATTTGATGTTATTTTTGTGAGGACAATGTTCTTAGCCTATCCTTAGCCAGGGGCACCCAGATGTGATCCCTGTTTTCGGAGTCAGAGGTCCTAAACTAGGGAAACATCACGAGGCAACTCACCACCACATGCATCTTCAACTCTGGAGCTGGTTAATGATTATAATTTGTTTAGATAATATGGTTTTGGCAGTTTGTTTTATTTGTGTAAGAGGTTTACGGCGCTCGCAACTGCATACGGTTATAAGAGCATGCGGGACACATTAAGCATTTTCAGTTTGTTAGGAATTAATTTTGAATTTTGCCCAGGTGGCGGCCGAAGCCTATTCTTATCGGTTTTAGGACCACCAGGGGATCTTTATCGTGTGCAAATTGCACACAGGACCTCCGAGATTTTTCACCCTTATCCCATCCGAGAAGGCAAAGTGTGGGATCTTACCTGCCTTAAGATCAGGGGTGTGGCTGAAAGACAGCAGTAAGATTAAAGAAGGAACCAAGGAGTAGCAGTACAAATGTTGCAGAAAGAGTCAGGGGCCCAGAGGAGGGGGCAAAGCAGGTGAGGAGGTGGAGGCAGAAAGTGGAAACAATAGAACATTGTAAGAGGACAGGAAAGGAGGTGAAAGGAGACAATTTTTAGAGAAAAAATTTTTCCGTCGTAGTCCGGATTCAAACCCCGGGACCTATTGAATGAGAGACCAACGCCTTAACCTCTAGACCACGAGAGTCCCCTATTAATGATTATAATTTGTATGATAATATGATATTGGCAGTTTCAAGCTGAATCTTAGTTTTAAAGTTTTAGAACAACCAAGTACATTGCAACAGACGTTACATAAAGACTTCAGTGTTTGAAAAGTGATATAATATATCTCTGTCCCAAATCTACTGTTTCTTATGCTGTATAGAAAAATCATGTGGGTGGTTGGCGGGTGCTCTGGTGTGGTTTGCTCCTTTCCTATCTCCCCTCCTTCTTTTTGTGTTTATTTCTCTTTTGTAACGCCTAATTTTCGGCACTTATATGACCTTATTGTGTTTTTTGGGCCGTAAAACTCTTACTAATACTAATACTAGAAAAAAGCACCACTTGACAAACTTTGGAAAAACTGTAATAAAAGTTTATTGGACTAAAGGATTACAACAAGACAGTTGACAAGTTGGCTATGTCACACGTGTATAATGCTGCTTGTACCTGGAGCATAGTCTACTGTTGGGCAAAACTTGGAAAGAAACTCTTTACTTACAGGTCAGCAAACACAAATGTACATTGTCTGTTAGTGTCACTGCGGTGTCGACAAACACTCGGGAGTCATTGACACAGACAGAATCCAGGAAATGTACAGGCACGTTTCAAAATACAAAGAAATGGCGAAAAACAAAACAAAACAAAAAAGAGAAGAGGCAAAAACTACTGAAATTGAAAACTGGGGGGAAATGTTTTCCCTCTGCTGCGTGGACTACATTACCTAAAACCAAAGATCAGACACAACAAAATAGGATTAAGAAACTGCATTCTTTTAAGCAAAAAAAAAAAAAAAAAAAAAATTTAAATTGGATTTTGTAATCGCTGACAAAAGGTAACCCCACCAGCCTTGATGAAAATGACAATTTTGTTCCATTTTATTTTTTTTTAAAGGGGAAAACCATTTTATAGCATAAATCTTTGCTTGAAGGATGCTTCAGGGTGTGTCCCTGTGGACAGTTCAGAGGTAGTAGTTGAGCATGTTCTCAAAATGTTCTTGTTGTCCCGAGATCTGGCTGGGCTCTCCGTTCTGCAGGACATACTCCTGGGGAGAACACGGAGAGACACGTCGTGTGACATAATATACTGGCACAGGCATATCTGGATCGATAATAATGACATACAGGCACAGTTTCAGATTTTAGTTTCGTTTTAGTAAGAGTTTTACGGCACTTGCAACACAATAAGGTCATATAAGTGCCGAAGATTAGAGGTGTTGCAAGAGAGTTACAAACGCAAAAAAGGAGGACGGGAGATGAGGGCAATAGATGTTTGATAAGACTGAAAGAAGGAGCAAACCACACCAAAGCACCCGCCAACCAGTCACAGTTTGAGTCGTAGTAAAGAGAAGCTCTTAGAGACTATATAATGGTCGTTTAGTGCTGGGGAGAAGCAAGGCAGACAGAAACAACAGAAGAAAAGAAGGAAAGTGGGAAGTACTAGTGGCATCCTCCAACCAACCACACAATTCTTTTAACATCTTGATAACGCCTCTGAATAATCTTATGATTTTGACACATACATGCATAGCAGATAGAACGTTTCATTTTGTTTTTGTCCTCATGGTCTTAGTAACTCAAAACGAACAAAAATGTCAGAACTTTGTAATTCTGAGGTAGCGATATGTAGATAGATAGATATCAGATTCATGGGCGCCATTTGTATGTCCAACTTGTTTTCTTTCCCTCTTTTGTTTCTGCCTGTCTACTTTTCTTTTCCCTCAACACTAAATGGCCGTGGGTGGTTGGCGGGTGCTCTGGTGTGGTTTGCTTCTTCTTTCCTATCAAACATCTATTGTCCTTATCTCCCCTCCTTCTTTTTTATGTTTGTTGCTCTCTTGTAACACCTCTAATCTTCTGGCGCTCATATGACCTTATGCAGTTGCGAGCGCCGTAAAACCTCTACTAAAACAAAACTAAATGGTCATTTTTGTGTCAATGTGCTTCTCTTTACTCAAACTCAAACATGATTCGTTGATCTATACACAAATAGGGCCTTTAAATGGGTAGATGGATTTTGCTGTTGGTGTTCTTGGTAATTAAGGATGTAGTAATAGGCACACTTCGCTACCTTAGCATCTGCTCTGTGCCGTACCTAGTTTTGAGAAATGTGATGTAAAAAAAAATGTTGAGTTTCACAAGTCAAGGATTTTCGAATGCAATCATTTGAGTATCTCTTGATAACGATTTTGAATAGATCTAGTCTTACAATTTTGATAGAGCAGTGAGAACATTTGTTTCTGACCTCAAGGTCTGAGTAACTCAAAACGGCAAAAAATGTCAGATAGAATTTGTAATTCTAAGGTAGCATTTGTCTAATCAGCAGACCAATGGAAATAGTAACATTGTGGAGCAGTTTGAACTGTCATATATAAATCACTGTTCTCTGCCAGAATTTGGCCTCATTGGCCACAGCAGAAGCCATAAGATATTGTAACCTTTAACTTTTTAAATCCCTCTGTTTCACTAAAGAAATCAATATTCTCGTCTGCGGAAGTATTGGTCATTGTCAGACATTGACGGACAAGCTATCATTATCATTATCATTATTTTTTTCCAAAAATCACTAATCAGGCACAATAATTTTCATATTTCACAGTAGTCTTCAAGTTGTAGCCTGCCTTTTTAAGTTTCATACAAAGGAAATTGAACTGAAAAATCTGTATGAATAATGAAATTATAGTTTTTTGTTGCTTTTTTTTATCTCTGAAAAGACTGACAGAAAGTAAAGCTATTGGGAAATGAAGATGCTTTTTACCTCCAGTTCTTCCAAAGTCGTGTCTCCACTTTCAATCTTTGCTCCAATGCCAGACTGGAAGGTTTTGTAGCGCTCCTTGAGAAAAACACACAGAGATCTTAGAGTCAAATTTCGCAAATTGTTGAGGAAGGAGACTGTGTGAACATACATGTTAAGCTTAAGCACAGACGCTGTGATTTCTGTAGATTTTGCTATAGCATTGTCAAAGACACACAGAAAGAGTTTATTTCCTTGCTATCAAGATGGACACAAAAAATGTCTGGCTATATACATCAAAAATATTATTAAGTGAAGTAGACAAAACATTCAATTATCAATATAACAAGTCTCACCGACTTTTGAGTAGTAACAAATAACGTTTCCATCACTACATTTATTGTCTAGACTACTTTTTAATGAATAATTATTCATAATGAATTAACCAAGACAAAGAGTCTACAATTATATATTGCGGCATATACTGTATATTATAATCAGTCAAACCCGGACACTCACCTCCACCTGTTTGCTAATCACTTCTTCATCGAAGATCTTGGCCGCACATTTGAGGGCACGGGCAAACGTATCCATGGCTCCTGTTCATGGGGCAAAAAAAGTACACAGTATACTTACATGTAGAAGTACGTAGGCCTGCCATGATTAACACTGAAGCCAGGGGGGGGGGGGGGGGTTAAAGTCCACAGCTTGAAAGTTTCATAGTCAACATATTGTTCTTGGGAGACTTTGACTTTCACATAATTTTTGTTGAGTGACATTTTCTTGAAACTAAAGTGTATTACTTTCTTCGTTAGTCTCCAAGACAAGAATGCTAGGCTGGATTTAACTATGTTCTAGTTTAAAAGTATTTTACAACCATAAAATATTTTCAAACTTTTGTGTTGAAATAGACTCACAGCAATGCTAAAATGGGTTAACTTTTATCCCCCCCCCCCTCCCCTTTTTTCCCTCCCCAATATAGACTTAAAAGAGCTGGGCTTACAAATCTTATATCTTTTCGAACTTTCCCCCCTCACACCCCCCCTACTCCACACACACACACACACACACACACACACACACACACACACACACACACACACACACACACACACACACACACACACACACACACACACTCACACACACACACACACACACACATACATCAAAACAAATGTCATCAGCGAGCATCAGGCAAGATCCCGTCCATCCCCCCACAGACACCAGTCTGCATGCCATGCCCTCCCGCCTGGCCGGTACTCACCGATGTGGGAAATAAACATGTCCTTCAGGTCCGTGGACTCTCTCCTCACTTTACAGTCAAAGTTCAAACCTCCGGGCTGGAGGCCGCCTTGTCTCAACAGGACCTGTTTGGTTTTAGTGACATTTTTACGGCACTTGCAACACAAATAAGTTATATCAGTGGCAAAGATTAGAGGTGTCACTATAGTGTGAAATAAAAAAACAACAACCCCCTCCCCCCAAAAGATAAAACTTTTTTTTTTAATGAGGGAAGATAAAAGGACGATAGTTGTTTGGTAAGAAAGAAGAAGAAAACACATCAGAGCACCTGCCAACCACCCACAAAGAGGACCTGGGAATAAACAATCAAATCAAATATTTTTTAAAGATGTACTGATGGACGCCAGTGTGCCCACCTTTAACCTGCTGTACTCTACACACAACTCTCATGGCTGGGCATAACATAGTAAGGAGCTCTGATACACAGGCCTGGTAGGCCTTTTTTAAATCCTGCTTGGATTAACATGATTTACCAACATAATTCAAAGAGCGGGAGATGGACTCAGAAGAGGGAGAGAGAAGAGTAAGGATAAAGATGGATTGAGAAAAACAGACATAAGGCAGATTTCATGGTTAGAGATCAGAGATGGAAGGACCATCGTTTTTGTTGTAGCGGTAGCGGTAGCGGTAGCGGTAGCGGTAGCGGTAGCGGTTAGGCACGTTGATGTCGCACGTAATATGTGAGCATGTTTCCCTAGTGGGAGTTTATTTTAATATAGCTTTTCTATCTGTCTGCAGGGACTCTGTATTCTACCCAGACCAGTTTGGTTCTGACAGGTATGGTCAAAGTAGCCCGTCTCATAAATTATCTACATTGTGTCAATGGGGCCATAAAATATCTACAATTACGAAAAGAGATGGCGAGG
>NW_004797282.1:2698185-2700691 GCF_000002075.1 Aplysia californica | reverse complement strand
AGAGAGAGAGAGAGAGAACAAAAATATATCTGAACCAAAAAGTGCAAATATAAACAAATCCGACCAACCTTCATGAGCAGTGTGGCATTCTTCACATCCATGGGGAACTGGTCAGTGTCCCAGCCCAAGTCTGGGGAGCCCGTATTTGAGTCCACAGAGCCCAGCATGTTGTAACTGAGGGATAAACACCATAATGTAGTTATTGAGAGATAGACACCATTATGTTGTAAGTGTAAAAATAAAACTGAATACTATTATGTTGTAACTGAGAGAAACACATAATTATGTCGTAAGTGTGAGGTTGTAACTAGGGCTGAGTGGGTGGGGAGGTAGGGCGAAGGAGGCAACTTTGCTTTCACTGACATATTCATTATTTATAGAGGCAAACTTTTCCCCACTACCCTGCAGTCACTTACGCTGAGGCCATGACAACGTCGTGTTCGTAGGAGTGTCCGGCTAGGGTCGTGTGGTTGGGCTCAATGTTTAGCTGAAAGGACAGGAGAGTAACAGAGATAAGTCATGAGAGCTTGTCACAAGACTTAGATTATATCAGTGTAACAATGACACTTTAGCGGTGTAGCTTGGTAAAGGAAAGACCTGTATGTGACTCAGTTTATAAATTTGCTTCTCTAAAGGAGGGGGGCTGATTGCTGTACTGCAGTAGGATGAAACTTGATCTGCCGTAAAACATGTCAAAGCAATGGGCCAAGTGGAGTTCAAGTGTTAAGTTTTACTTCTCATTTGTCCAGATTTGTTTACTTTTTTCTCGCATTCTGGAGTTGTGAAGAAGTGAGTAAATGTTCATTCATATATAAAATGACCTGTAGGCTGTTTAAAAGGGGGATTAAGTTAAATAAAAACAAAGCCAGAGAATTGAGGAAAAAAAAAGAACAATTAGAAATTTATAGTTGAGAACTGTATATGAGCACACCTGTACACATATCTCACCTTTATTTCCTTCTCCAGCCCGTAGGTCCTCAGGAAAGCAATAACAGTCATGGCATCTGGGAAGTATTTATGTATAAAATGTGCATTTTACATGTATAAAATGTGCATGTTACATCATGAACAAGAACACATGACTGAAGTTAACAGGAAAAATATTACAAGGGGAAGCTATTGTAGATAAGAATGGCCAGTCTTTCATTCTGTAACATTCATTACTCAAAAGAAGTTGGTGTTTAACCGTGCTAAAAAGCCATTCAGTTTAATGTCTTTATAAAAAGCAAATAAACACATCTGTGTTTTCTATTCTATTAAAATTTTCCATGGTTCATAAACAGGACCAGGTAAAACTATCAGATTGCATGATCTTTCAACTCATTCAAGAAACTTGGCACATTGGGTCAAACTTGGAACAGGTCATTACCATAGTCGTACTGATGTTTGGTGGGCTCCTTTGGCTTGGGTTCAATCAGGAAAACACCGTTGAAGCCAATCTTCTTCTTGTAAGCTGAAACAACAAAACAGGTGTAACATAAGGTAGAGTATAGGAGTTTATTAGTAACTTCAGCATCAGTTATAAAACTGTCTAGCTTGTAAGAATTCAAATCAGTTTTATATCAGTATGTTTATTACTTGAATATTTGAAAAGACTTTCAATGCTGCTTGATTCTTTGGATTAAACGAATTGTTATACCTATGTAGAGTGAAAAAAATACACTTGTTGTACTGAATTGAGTTGTTTCTAGTTGATTTAAGCTGTTTTAATTACAATCTGAATTCACAATACTTGAAAACTCCCTTCCATATAAAGTTCATAACAGAAGAGCAAACATTCTAACTTACTGTATCATAAGTTGAGGAAAGTGTCAATGACTTATTTATTTTCAAAAGGAGAAGCACATCGAAACAATAAAGGTCTTTTCATGCTATGAAATAAAGCAAAACTAACACAGAAACAAAAGACAGAAGTAGGAACTACAAGTGGCACCCTCCAACCTCCCGCAAACACCTTAGTCCCCACAAAACAGAGGAAGGATCTCGAAGAAGAAAGACGTACTGGTGACACCCTCCAACCACCCATAACTGTCAGTGGTTAGTCAAGTTAGTGACTTACCAATTGCCAGTCGGAAGAAAGTAGCCATGTGGTCAAGCTCCGCTCGGACGTTGGTGTTGAGCAGGGAGTGGAAACCCTCGCGGCCTCCCCAGAACACTGAGGAAAGGAAGGAGGTGGGGGAGGGGGTGCAACATTGTAGGAGATGGTATGATTTCTAGTAACGATGGCGGTTATAGGGTGTGGAAATAAAATGAGATAAGGATAATGATGATGATGATGATGATGATGATGATGAGGAGGAGGAGGAGGAGGAGGAGAAGAGGAGAAAGGGGCACAGGGGGAGCAGGGAGATGAGGAGGAATGTGATGATCATCATCATCATTAGGAGGAGGAGGAAGAGTGTGATGATGATTTTGATAATGATGATGATAATGATGACGATGACGACGACGACGATGATGGTGATGGTGATGATGATGATGATGATGATGATGATGATGATGATGA
>NW_004797282.1:2694305-2696532 GCF_000002075.1 Aplysia californica | reverse complement strand
TGTGTGTGTGTGTGTGTGTGTGCGCGCGTGTAGTACGAGACGGTATAAGTCTGTATGCACATTCTTGCACGCACATGACATGTACATGAATATCATGAAAAGCAAACCAGAAAATGAGCAAAGAATTAAAATGAAGCACGTGTAGGTACAAAGTGCTTTCTTTAAAAAAGCAAAACCAAAATAAAACTTGAAAGCAAATCAAAATTCTAAATCAATTTAAAATTCAAAAGCAAAATAAAATTTGAACCCAAAGTAAAACTCAAAAACTAAATTGAAATGCAAAAGCAAAAAAACATATTATATTATAAAACCAAGACAAAGTTCAAAACTAAATTGAAATCTAAAAGCAAAAAAAAAAAACGTCTGAAAACAAAGTAGGATTCGAATTTGTCGAAACCAAGATATAAAGTCATAGGCCAAACTAAAATTCAAAACTCAATTAAAACCCCAATTCAAACCTGTCGTGGAAGGTCCAGTACTTGACCCCCAGTTTCTGGAAAAACTCAAAGCCGGCCCTGAGCCTCCTCCTGGCGTTCTCCATCGTGTTGCTGCCGTCATCCCACGGTCTCACTAGGGTCGGGAAACCAAACGGGTCGGCGCCTACACGAGAAGTGAAAGATTCACATATATAATTTCATAAAATATTTGTCTCAAACTCCACACCTTATCAATTAGGAAAGAATCAGAACTGATAAAATGTTATTTGATTGTTTCAAAATTGTCTCAAACTCCACTCACTATTTATCAGAAAGAAGCCGTAACAATTTGACGAATTTACCCATATTTACCCCCAAACTCTACACACTGTCAATTAAAATTAGGAAAGAATTAGTAACAATTTGACAAAAACATTTACCTCAAACTCTACACACTTTCAGTTAGGAAAGAATCAGAACGGATACAATGTGATTTTTTTTTAAATGTCTCAAACTGCTCACATTATCAATTAGGAAAGAAGGCGTACCAATTTGACAAAAATATTATTTGCCTCAAACTTTACACACTGTCAATTTGGAAAGAAACAGATACAATTTGATTTTTTAAAATTGTGTCAAACTCCACATTATGCTTATAATTAGGAAAGAAGCAGTGACTATTTGACCTGTTCAAGACGCTTACCCGTTCCTCTGAACGTGTGCCAGAAACAGACGGAGAAGCGCAGCCATTCCTCCATGGTCTTCCCTCGCACAACCTGTGATTAAATAGTGATTAAATAGTGAGTGGCGTCGGTGGCCTAGTGGTTAGTTAGGCTCTCGGACTCGCAACCGTTGGGTCGTGGGTTCGAATCCCGTCAGGGGGCCGATGTTGTGTCCTTGGGAAAGGCACTTTGCAGAAATTTTCCTCACTTCACCCAGGTGGAAATGGGTACCCGGCTATAGACAGTGAACGATTTTGTCAGTTTGATAGTGTTTGAGCGCGTGAAATCCGCAGCTTGCACTGTATGCTTCCGCGGAAGCTGAGAATGTTTCTGTAAGTAAAGCGCATAGAGCATGCTCTTGAGCATGGATATGCGCTATATAAATGCAATTATTATTATTATTATTATTAAATCAGAAGGAAATACTGTCAAATTGTCTGAGACGGCCATCCATTGTCGAGGAGAAAAGTGTCTGTCTTTGACATGTTATATAACATTCTTCTGCTGTGTCTTTTTTATACAACCCCCTCCCAACCCCGCCTAAAAAAACCCCAACAACAACAACAAGCAAACAAACAAACAAACAAACAAACAAACAAACAAAAACACAAAAAGGGCAATGGGAAGAGGCTGTTTTTACAGGTGATTGTCTTATATAACAGGTACAGGTGTCTGTGAGAACAGGTTCAACTGTTATTACATTTCAGCAGGCGATAAAGCCTGGCTGCTTTGGTGTCGTGGTTAAGCTCTTCAGAACTGTACCCAGAAGACATGAGTTCGGTTGTGGAAGATTTTTAAAAATCCGGTATCTTTGTCAGTGTGCGTGGATTTTGTATCCCACTCAGCCAGGATTGTAGCAGATAGGCAGTGTCAAAGCAGCCTGCCTCCCATTACATTTTCTAAATGGTAGCCTATTGATGGCGGTGTCAGACGTACTATTATGTACAACTAATTTCCAATTTCAAAGGAAAATGGGATTACATTTTCCGAAAACAAATCTCAGCATGATAAAATGTCTAAGGAATCAAAGAACGTCTGTATGTTAGTGCGTGCGTGCGTGCGTGCGTGCGTGTGTGTGTGTGTGTGTGT
>NW_004797282.1:2689125-2691163 GCF_000002075.1 Aplysia californica | reverse complement strand
TCTGTTTTGCGTTCCTTTTAACACTTCCTCGTTGGTGACAATTAGGTTATATAAGTGCCTAAGATTTGATGAGTTACAAGAGAGTAGCGGACATAAAAATAAGTAAAAAGGAGGGAAGATAACGCCAATATATGTTTTACAGGAAAGAATTGTTAATGGTACACCACATCAGAGCACCCGTCAACCAACCACGAAGAACCCTCGCTTATTTAACGCACTATGGATGTAGGCCTACGGTGCACTGCTCGCCTCTAGGAGACTCAAACATGCTTAATAAAACCAAACCAAACCAAAAGCTTATCTTTGTTCAAGCACGTTACGTATTTAGGGAATGTCCGTTGTGTATGACCTAGGCCTCTCTAGAGTTGTCTACTCGCTCAGTTAGATCAAGCAGGCAATAGTGAAAAAACAAAACGAAAAAAAACAACAACAAACAAACACACACACAAACAAAACAAAAGAACAAACAATGCAGAACAAAACTGCAGACATTGGAAACTACAATCGAAGCTTTCAAAGATGGCCACTTTTTGTCGAGGGGTGAAATAGTTGTCTTAGACAGATGGACGTCTTGAATATTGTCATTGTAATTAATGTATAAGAACATGATAGAAAAACACTAAAGGTGGAGGGGTGTCGTTTGTAGAGACGAATATCTTGGACAGCTGATCGTCAGAGCAGGTTGGATAGTAATTGTAATCGACTGCTCTCCCTTACGTTGCCCCCCTAACTGGTGTCTACAACATGACGTGTGTGTGTGTGTGTGTGTGTGTGTGTGTGTGTGTGTGTGTGTGTGTGTGTGTGTGTGTGTGTGTCTGCGCGCAGACGAGATAACCGCGGAGATAACAACAGCCCCGATCGCTTCCCTTGTTATCGCTTGTGTATAATGACCCCAGTCGAGACGGGGACGTAATCATTCTCCGTCCTGTGACCCACAGACTAGAATAATAACACTAGACTGGGTACAGTAACTGTCATGGCCGTCGCTCTTTGTCTCTGGCTCTGTTTTAAAAAAAGTTAATGCGCTGATGCGCACCATGGGTGTGCAAATGAAGGGCAAAACGCAACAAGTCTCGCTATTGTAGAATGCCAGCACAATCTGTACCTCATGTCCCTTGCGTAGAAGCGTTTTTTTCGTTTTGTTTTGTTTGTTTGTTGGAGTAAGGAGAAGCACATCGACACTATAATGATAATTCAGTGCTTGGGAACAAGTAAAACAGACAAACGGAAAGAACAGAGAGAAAGTTAAGAAGTTGGACCCACCAGTGGGGGCTGTTAGTGTTAAAATGTTGTAGTACTTAACTAAGCCTATAAACACATAATTTTACAAGAGAGAGTAAAAATTAAGTAAATATTTTCTGTTGGCAGTACCTACTTTAAGTTTGTTTTTTGGGTTTTTAAAAAATTTTTAATGTTCAAACATTTCGACAAGATACTTCCTCGGCCATGCAACTGATATCGTGTAGGCCTACGACATTTTTAAAATACATAAATTCATTTAACTAGTTATTTTAATTTGGACTTTGAACATTAACTTACAGCTGGTCGACGATAGAGGGAAAGCTTACATTGTGCTCTCACTCGATCGTAGAGAGACTGGTGGTTTGTCAGAGAGCTAAGACCGGCGGCCATGACAGTATCTGCTCTAGGACATTATTGTTATCATACAACAAGGCTATGGGTGGCCATGACAGTATCTGCTCTAGGATATTATGGTTATCATACAACAAGTCTATGGGCGGCCATGACAGTATCTGCTCTAGGATATTATGGTTATCATACAACAAGTCTATGGGCGGCCATGACAGTATCTACTCTAGGATATTATGGTTATCATACAACAAGGCTATGGGCGGCCATGACTGTATCGTATCTGCTCTAGGATATCATGAAAAGTCTATGGGCTGGATGGACTTCACAGGCAGGAGACATAACCCTCTCCGGGTCAAGACTCTTGATAGTTTGTGCAGAGAGAGAGAAAGAGAGAGAGAGAAAGAGAGAGAGAGAGAGAGAGAGAGAGAGAGAGAAAGAGGGAGTG
>NW_004797282.1:2679691-2688530 GCF_000002075.1 Aplysia californica | reverse complement strand
GAGAGAGAGAGAGAGAGAGAGAGAGAGAGAGAGAGAGAGAGAGAGAGAGAGGAGAGAGAGAGAGAGATACCTAGTTTGACCGTTATCTGTGACTGTTAAAGTACGGAAGAGTGACCTGGCTGGACTGATATACAATACCTCTCTTCTTACATTTAGGAGTCATCGTCATCTCTGTATCATTGTGGATAAATAGTTTATTTGTTTGAGTAAAGCAAAGTACGTTGACCGAATAATGGCCATTTAGTGCTGGGAAAAGGTAAGACAGACAGAAACAACAGAAGGAAAGTAAAAGAAGTAGGACCTACCAGTGGCGCGTGGACAAATAAGTATGGAAGAGGGACAGCGTCTGTGGTGTAGCAGTTAGGCGCTCCGCTGTCACACGCAGGAGACCCGAGTTCGATTCTCATGTAGGGAGAATTTCTATTGAGTGCCTGGAGGTGTCATCTCCAACTCTGAGGTTGACGAGTAATGACCCTTCATCCTTCACGGTCGTCAGCTGCCGTTGCACACTTTGCTATAGCCAGGCCAGTCAATGTTTTTATGTTGTCCGTCCATTTTACTCTGTCTTCCCCTGGCTCTCCTGCCCCACATCCTTCCTTCAACTTTAAGCACCGCTTTCCCCTCTTTCTATCGAGTATCTCAGACTTTCTTGAGACGTTGTATCCCTCTCAGCTCAGGCAGGTTCAAGCCTGCCTCCAAAGTGATCTAAATTGTGTAGATGGGGCGCGAAAAAAAGTAGTTGCAAAAATGTAATTAAAATAAAGATTTTTAAAAATAATTAAAAGTACCCTAAACTGTATCGAAATTGCTATCAATGATCAATGAAGACTCACAAACAGGTTAATTTAGGAGCATTTTATTGATATTGTCACTGGTAAGTAAAGACATCACAAGGAATCACCACCCATCGGCTCATCCACACCCCAGGTGTCCCCAAGTACTCTCTTTACAATAAGAAGAAGATGCAGTAAAAACTCTGCAAAGTGACAACCCCGCATTTCTCTCAAACGTCAACAGTAAGGGTAGACAAGTAGTAGTTAGTGTGTCACTATAATGAAATCAGGCGCTCGTCAAAATAATGATATTGAAGAAACCAGAATTTTTTTTCCACTCTTTGGGCAATTTTTATTCAACTTTTTATTTTGGGCTCAGAATCTTTTCAGTACATTTTTAAAAACACATTTCTGTGTGGATTTTACTGAAAAATAATCATCAAAAGCATGAAAAAAAACAAAATATTGGCAGTTTCTCAAGCTTTGAAAGACACCGAACTTTGCCAGCTATTTTCTCGTGAATCTTACCTCTGACATCAAACGACCCCCACCTCTTTCAATTTCAAATACCTCCACTTCTATTCAAGAAAACAAAAAAATGGAGCTATTTTTAAAAAATCAAATGCAAGACAAATGAATAAGCTTGAAAAGTATATCAGTGACTCCATATATATGCACAAAAATTGACTCATGCCTCACGGCGTCACTTTTCGCCCGATTCTGTTACTTTTAGTTCGCGTGACTCAGCAGCCCGCCGGAGCTTCCTGGCTCGGGGTCAAGGGGTTAATGAGCCCTGAAGCGACTTAGCCGGTGTCGGTTAGGAAGCTCTCATTTTTGACTATGTTTAAAACAATATAACTTCTTCCCCATCCCACATAGCAAACCATTACGCGGATGTACTAAAAGCTCAATGTCTTGAGATTTATTCTGCATTAGAATGGTTAATTTCTGTGCCTTAGTTTTTGTTCTAGACAAGTGTTTGTAGAGTACCCAATTTGTCCTATTTTAGTTACAAACTTATGAATAAATGATTGTTAATTTAAAAAAGGCACGACAGATCTCTCCAAAATCTGTGTTAAACTGACTACGAATATCATGTCTTTTACCATGAGAAATCTTAAATCTGCACGAGTAGAAATAGTCAAGTTATAAGAGAAGAAAGATGCACATCTGCATTTTTAAACTAAAGACGATCAGCGTTAGCTCTTATTTTACTATTAAACAAGAGAAAGTTACTCTGCATTTGTTCATGAATCATGTTGTGTCTGTTACAGCTTGCATATAACTAAAAAGATATAATATAGAATCTAAGCTATTAAAAAAAAACACAAAACCGTATAAATACATGGGTAGAGATAAACTTCTTGAATGGAATAAATATAGTGACAGCTAACACATTCATTCTTAGTTTTTGTGTTGGAAATATGCATGGACACAATTATGAATGTAAAGAAATCAGTCACATTGTCAGTTATTGCAAATGGTCATAGAAACGAAAAATAAAGCTGGAAAAGTCTGGAGCTGATTCAGTGCCCCTGGAAAGCTGGAAATTATTCTTATAACCCAATTACGAGAAGTCATCCCTATTATTCAGTCAACTTACTAAACCTAGACTCGGCGTTTTAAGAAAAGTAAGGAATTTCTGGAGTGTAACAGATGCTGTTCGTGTATTAGATCTACATTGAAGATGTATTCTAGCACTAAAATCAATTTGTACTTTTCATAGAGAAACTTCTTGGTGACTTTTATAAATTTTCGAGAAAATATGCGAATATTCACGATTATATTAGACACATAAAGTTGTATATGGCGGAATTACTTCACAGCGAATTGTGTGCCTGATGGATAAAGTTGCAAAATTACAGCTTTCTATTATATGCGCAGATACCATCTTTTCTGAGTATCTGCACCAATGCTGTGTTGTTCATGTTCCAAAAGTTCGACAGACTTTGACGAGGCCCTTTTTTTATATTGATTTTTTTCATTCACGCTAGTCCCCCAAAAATTACAATTTAGCATTGCCGACTCCAGCGCGTCTAACGTAATAACCAGACAAGTTACAACGTCCGTTCTTTTTTGAGTCTCAAGAGCAGAAATGCATGCTTTGGGTGCACTAAATGAGAATTACCATAAATACAAGGATACACCTTAAATTGTATGTTGAAAAGTACCAAAAATTAAGTCGGCCCAGACAGAGCGGCGACAGGGAGCTGACCCCCGTGACCCCGACGTGATAAGGCGCCTGGCGCGGAACTCCCCGCGGCAACAAAAATTCCACTGCCGGTGCGCCGTGGCCTGATTACACCACATCATAACACATGTGTCTGAGAAGCCAAAGCACATAAAGGCATTTATTACATCAAAGTAAAGTCCAGGTGCATTTGCTTTGTTTTAGGTTGTTCGTGTAAAGAGAAGGACAGAATCAATTAAAAACAACCAAAGTAAAAAAATACCTAAAAAAAAGATATCAAAACAGGGTAAATGCTCTGTACACAGAAAAAAGGAACATTTATAACTAAACACTTAAAAGAGGAAATCTGCATCTTATCCAAAAAAAATCAAACTCAAATTACAACAATCGGAAATATACAACCACCCACAAACTTACTCTTGGAAGAAAAAAAAACTGAAACAGAAAAGAAGAAAGAAATAAGAAACCTTACCGGTTAGAAAAACAATTTGGTAACTTAATAAAAATTTACATTACGACCGCGCTCACACATTATCCACAAATGTCTAGCACTCAATAGCTACGCGATTCAGCATTTTTATTTCATTTTCAAAGTAATGAGTTACGTCCCGACTTAATCTCCACATCTACTCCTATTGGAAAAAATGTTTCACGACAGAGCTCACCAAGTTGTCTCAAATCATGCCAAGAAACTGGACATAAACAGACCTCACCCTCAAGTAACCCCTGATGGTGTTTGTAAGTTTGGACAAAGTCTGCAGTGTCTCAACTGTCACCAAGAACGGACCAGTAGAAGCAGGTTCGCTTTATTTAAACTTCAGGGTTTTCTTCCACTGAGCTGGGGTTTTTTATTGAAAGAGGCTACTCAAACAGCCGGCAAAAAAAAAGGGGGAGATAAAAAAATTATTTTGGTGTACCTCTGTTTTCAGATAAACCATGTTCGATTTAAGTAGATTTAAGTAGACCCCACTGTGCTAGGTAACCAACACAGCCCAGGGAAAATCAAACCATGTGACATCTTGTAGGTAGGAAAACATTCAGAGACTCCACCCATTTCATCACAGTTGTCCAGCTCATACTTTCGATTTCTTTTGACGTATAAAAAGATTCAGTTCCTCTTCACACTACAATAATCATAGAAACTTCAAAGTAGCGTCTCCTTTCCAAGTGCAGTTGACATCAATGACTTTAAAGATTAGAATTTAAGCAATGCTCCTACCCCCACCCCACCCCCAAAAAAAAAAAACAACCCCCCCCCAATAAAAACACAACACCAACAACAATAGGCAAGTATTGTTAACAAGGCTAAAAAATGTAATAAATATCTTGGCATTACAGTAATATGTGACAAGTCCTGACGGTTTGGCCCACTAGGTACGCATTTCATAGTTTACATTTTTTATACAGTTATAGAGAGGTCAAATTCATTCTATTTCACTAAACAAATTCAAATGATTAAGATATTCAACTAAACAAATACTAGCTCAAAATTGGAATGCTCCACTGCTGTCCGAGGCCAAATACGCAGATATTCGCCATAAACAACTTGACGGATATCTCCATAGAAACATACATTTTCTGAAACTGCTTAAAACACATGCTTTTCAGTATACTTTCAAGATTTTTCAAATTGATCCTTCGACAAATAAGTCTAAAATAGAGACTAAATTAGGAAAAAAAAAATGTTTAAGCCACAACAAGTGTTTTCAACAATTTCGACTGTTCAGCCCCACGTAGGCCTACCTTGCGGACCTAACTGTCAAAACAAGTCACACAAGCAATGGATGAATTCTCTTAAAAATAAAAAAAAACCTGAAAAAAAAAGGAATAAATGCAACAAGCAAAAAGAAGCAAAGACAATTTACTAAAGGACCAAAGTGCATCACATGTAGTTTAATAATAAACTCGATATTATCGTTGTACGTTAATCTGGACTGTACGGTTTGGTCAGGTTTTCTGAGAAGTCTTTGATCTTGTCCACCCCTCTCACTTCCTCTGGCAGCAAGGGCAGCTTCGTCACGTGGAAATCTTCATACAGATCCACAATCTAGAACGAGTGCAGACAGTACATAGGGTTTGAGTACAGAGAAGCACATCGAGCACAATTATGGTCATAAAGTGCAGAGAAGATGGAAGACAGATAGACTGAAACAACAGATGCAGAGAAAAGAAATGGCACCAAGTGCAAATAGCTCACATTAAAATTAGTAAAGCAGATTTTAAAAATCGAAAGAAATAATGTTTGAATTGACAACGACAATGACAAGGACAATCTTTCTTCATCTCACAGGGAAAAACTTGTCTTGGTCGTTTACAATGGCAGTGGAATATTACAGGCGTTGGGTGCACTCACACATACACACAAGACAGGACATTATGTCGCCCGAATCACGTACTGTCGTGACCGACATATCACCCGAAATCGAGTTTATAATAGAACTCCAATACAATTTTTACATTCTAAATAGGATTTGATACCTTTAATGGTCATCGACATACACATGGTTCATGAGGTGTCGTAACCCTAACTTGCAAAGTGACGCGCATAAATCGTAAACCTGCTCCTGGTCTATGTTGTTGTTTTGCCGATTCAACCTATTTTCATAGTTGCAAGTATGTTCATATTACTGATTCATCCATTTGTGAAACTCAACCACCCGTAACTACCGGTAAAATGCCCCACCAAGCTTTTTTCTTTCAAAATAGAATAACGTAACTGTAACTTTATAGTTTGTTTTGTCTTTTAAGAACTATGGTAAGTGCCATATTGTGTAGTGAGAGAGACTGTACCGCTACATACTTTGCATTCACATACTAGTGACATATTTTTCACTAAGTAAGCAATTAAATTGATTTTCTGAAGCAGTGACAGAAAATATGGCATAAAGTCCATACACAAACCAAAAATCAATAAGATATTACTTTCCGTTCATTCACAACAAGACTTGAAAAATTGCGCAAATCTTTAAACCACCGTAGCTCGAAACTCTATTTTTGTCGGTTACGACAGTACGTGATTCAGGCGACGATTAGTAAACACACGTCTGATGTGCTGAGACAACCCCGCTCTGTAAAACATTTGCTCTCTCTCTCTGTTTCATTTGTAGAGATGAGTGTTCAGTAACCTCACTGAAGTTGGAATGAATGAATTTCTATACTTAATAATTCGCACACTGCACTGCACCTCCACGGTGAAAAGAGAAAAGTTTCAGTCACAAAGACCAAACAGAAACAGTAAAAGAGCTAAAAAAAACGCGGAGCTGATGTAAACACAACATTGTCACCGCAGGAGCAGCGCCAAACGTGAAGGACATCAACAAGTGAAAGAAATCAGCACAAAAACAGTTAATTGGAGCATGGAAAGAGGAAGAGACAGACAGACAGACAGACAGACAGACACATAAGAGGGAAAAAAAAGGAAGTAGGATCTATCAGTTTCCAATACCACATGCTTCAGATGACAAGAAGAAAGAGGACAAAAATCTGCATTAAAAGACTTCAGTTCAATTGACTTGAATAGTAACATATGTGGGCAGGCTGGCATGCTCCATACAGAACATTCATTCCGAAACCAAAAAGAACTGTATAATATAGAAGAGAAAAAATAACAAATAGACAGTGGAGACCGCTAAAACCAAAACCTCAAGGCCACTGGATTTTCTTTCGCTTGCCCGGGTTTTCAGTTCAAAGGTTGCACAAATAAAAGAAAAAAAAATTGGGGATTTTATTTTCTTTAAGTTGACCGCTATTTTCAGATTAACTGTGTTTGGTATAGCGGACTCCACTGTGTATGGGGTACAAAGTGTTACGTGTTTCTGGGGAAAAATAAGTCTGAATCTTACATTCACTGGGCAAGTATGATTAACCTCTTAGCCCTAGCCATCGGTACACTGGTGAAAAGTAAAATTGCCCGTAAGCCTCACCACCGGTAAACCAGTGAGTGAGACCCTATCCCCAAACTGGCCTGCCTGACAAAACGAACATGCAAAACAGTGTTTATTACACAGGGCATTATTGATTATTTTGAAGATCTTTCTGAATTAGATGCCGGTAATGACAAGGACTACCCTATGATATGAAAGCAAGTTCTATAGACATGAATGATTCAGGAGCTCAGGCAGAGGGGCATGGTATGAGGTCAAGGCTCAAGGGGTCAAGAAGTCTAAACAGAGTGGGGAGAAGCATAAACAGTCAGGTTGACTTCTCACCTGGTCCAAATACTTCGACTGAATCTTGTGTCTGGCCTCACACATACGGCAGGTCTTCTCTCCCTTGCGTAGAAAGTTGAGTTGGTTCACGATGATGTTGTGAGTATCGATGCCAAACTGGGTCAACTCCTGGACCAGTCGCTCTGTCTCATACAAGGACAGGAACTCCGCAATACACACGCACACAAACGTCGTCTGGTCCTGGGTACCGAAAACAAAACACACAAAAAGTAGGAGAAAATCTGCCAAAATTCAAGCTTGAGAAAACCTGGTACATATCCCAGTTGAGAATATTATAGGCTAATTCAAACTAGTGTAGAACATACACAGCGAAATCTTTCCAATACAAAATCCACTATGTACGTGTTTTAAATAGAAAGAATTTACATGTACACAAAAAATTCGGGACCTGAAAATCTGTTTGCTATGTGTGCGTTCTTGATTGTTTTTCTAACAAAACAGTTCCAAACACACAGAAGTTGTTTTTGTGAAAGTAAAATTCCCTTCTAAATACAATGAATAACTCATTTTGTCAACACATATTTTTCCGAAAAGCAGGGCAGATAACTCACAGCATTCTTGAACTGTGTGTTCACTTGTCGTATCGTGGCCAACATCTCCTCAAACTTGTTGGACATCTGGTCAGCGTTCAGGTCCTGCATGCCCATCAGCCCTGCTATCTATAAAAGAAACAAAATGCCAACTGTTAAAATAATGCCACTGTCTAAAAAAGAAAAGAAAAAAAAAGAAGAAAGAAGAAAAATGCGACGTTCTTGACATGTTTCTTTTCTTAAATTACAATCCTTTCGTGAAATAGCTCATCCTGTTAGTCTCATAAAAAAAGTAACAGAGGGTTACCAGGTCAGTATGATCAGACCTGGTTTGAAAACATTCCCAGTCTACAACTTAAAGGAATACAAAAACCTGATAACATTTGTGTAATTTTAGCAAGCTCCCAGCTAATCTTAGCATCTCTCCTGCCTGCATCATATCTCCATATCAGCATTTTAAAAGAAAAAGAGTATATTCAAAGAGTATGTTATTATTATAAACTCTCCCCCCCCCCCCACTTTTACTTTGAGAGTTCAGGTAGTTGAGATCAAATATGAAAATATGAGATGGTCAGAGTATCCAGTCACACTATTAGAGAAATATGTGTGGTTCTGAGAAAATCTATCAAAAGGTGAGCAGTTTTTCAGCCTTTTTTCTGCTGATGCAATATTCATGCACACTTGATTTCCCAAGAAAGGCAGCGGGGGGGAAAAAAATCAGTTTCGTTCGGTATAGTACTGTGAATTACAGTGGTTCTTTGCACGAAGTTTAGTGTCTTTCCACTGGAGGAAACAATTGATAAATTTAACGAAACTTAGCCGCTACATGTCCTCAAAATATAGCCAAACTAAGACGGTCACCTGGCTGATAAAAGGGCTGATCTGATTCTTGAGCCGAAGAAGCTTCCCTAGTCCCTTCTCCACCACAGAGGGAAAGGAAAGCAGACGCAGAGTGTGGCCGGTGGGCGCCGTGTCAAAAACGACAACCGAGAAGTTCATGTTCTTCACTAATCTGGAGAGAGATAGGAAAGAACAAAACAGAATAAAATAAACACGGCAGGCGAAGTTAAGACCCCTACCCCCTCCCTACTCATATTTGATTTGTTAACGAACCAG
>NW_004797282.1:2678162-2679591 GCF_000002075.1 Aplysia californica | reverse complement strand
GAAGAAAATCGCATTTACTTTTATTTAAAAAATACATCTGTCTCAGTTAAAAGTACACAAAAATTACGTTCAAGGACTAGACTCAGTAACGCAAATAAAAAGAAAAGAAGTTATTGGTTTTGTGTGCAAAAGTACAAGAATTATGAGGAATACTTATCCACACCTTTCTGAAATTGAAATTTGAAACTGTATATGTTTAACCCATCTCGCAACACTGTAAGGGCATTTAAGAGGTGGACCCACATCTTTTTCTTAACTATTTAAATGTAGTGTATCATTGCTATCAGTGGAAAAATGAGTAACTATGAAGTTTTTACTCACCCTGTCCAGCAGGGTTAAATGGAATTACTCATTTTTCTTATAACAGCAGCGATATAGAACAAAATCCTTAACGTGATTACCTCATGACCTCAGCAAAACTCATTGCTTCATCAATACCGGGGAAAGCACCAAGCAGCTCCTGTATCATTCCTCGCCCCATAGACATCATGTCAGCTGAAAACACGCAATACAATGCGAGGGGTACTCTTACTTTAAGCCAAGAGGAGGACACATTATGAGTATATCAAATAAATATATATTCACAACTGAATTCAACAAGGACATGCTTTATGAAAGTAAAAGATGTTACGTAAGTGAATAGAACATTTATTTTCCCAAAATCTCCTTGATCAAGGGATCAAAGTGTTGTAACTTATTGTAAGGTAGGCCTACAATATCGCTACACTAACTGTCTAGTTTAAAAGGGCGTATTAGAAAAGAATATATCACATGCATACTAAAATATTGAAAAAAAAACCCCCAATACAACGTGACAAAATTATACACTCGAACTTAGTTCTGAATATTCCCACTTTAAAGGTAAAACAACAACAACCAAAAAGACACATGATATTTGTACCACAAACATTGTTTTAAAGAAAGTCAAACATAAACAGCAGAACTTCAATCTTGAAGGAACAGAAATCACACCACAGCAAACAGCAAAGGACTCAAGAAATTCTAGAGATGCATCATGAGCAACACAAACCTTGCTCATAGTACTCGTCTGGGAGCTCAGAGAATCCCAAATTTGGATCAATTTCCTGAAAAACAATGAAAAGGTCTTGTTAAATTAATATTTCCATAGCCTTTCAAGCATACTCTCTAAATGATGATCACATACCCGGCTCACTATCATCAAATCAGGTCAGTATGGTGGTGGTGGTGGTGGTTGGGGGGTGGGGTGGGGTGTCTAAACTTCATTAAAAGCTGCAAGGCAAAAAGTTGGGATTCTTCCTCAGGCCAGCCTGAGCCTTTTAACTCCTCAAATACCTAATTTTAACACACCCCCAAAGTAAACTTGAACCAGGGTCATCCACACTAGAGCCCACCATGATCAATGGGGATTATAATCTGGTTTTGGCCCCAACTAAACTACCCTACTATC
>NW_004797282.1:2660839-2678062 GCF_000002075.1 Aplysia californica | reverse complement strand
TTAATGAACCAGCACCCCCCCCCCCAAAGAAACGTAATGCTCATTTCAATATCTCAGGCTGCAATACTAGTTGCAATGAACAGTCATTGGTCTGGAGAAGAAAATCGCATTTACTTTTATTTAAAAAATACATCTGTCTCAGTCAAAAGTACACAAAAATTACATTCAAGGACTAGACTCAGTAACGCAAATAAAAAGAAAAGAAGTTATTGGTTTTGTGTGCAAAAGTACAAGAATTATGAGGAATACTTATCCACACCTTTCTGAAATTGAAATTTGAAACTGTATATGTTTAACCCATCTCGCAACACTGTAAGGGCATTTAAGAGGTGGACCCACATCTTTTTCTTAACTATTTAAATGTAGTGTATCATTGCTATCAGTGGAAAAATGAGTAACTATGAAGTTTTTACTCACCCTGTCCAGCAGGGTTAAATGGAATTACTAATTTTTCTTATAACTTACCTCATGACCTCAGCAAAACTCATTGCTTCATCGATACCGGGGAAAGCACCAAGCAGCTCCTGTATCATTCCTCGCCCCATAGACATCATGTCAGCTGAAAACATGCAGTACAATGCGAGGGGTACTCTTACTTTAATAAATATATATTCACAACTGAATTCAACTGGGACATGCTTTATGAAAGTAAAAGATGTTACGTAAGTGAATAGAACACTTATTTTTCCAAAATCTCCTTGATCAAGGGATCAAAGTGTTGTAACTTATTGTAAGGTAGGCCTACAATATCGCTACACTAACTGTCTAGTTTACAAGGGCGTATTAGAAGAGAATATATCACATGCATACTAAGATATTGAAAAAAACCAACCCAATATAACGTGACAAAATTATACATTCAAACTTAGTTCTGAGTATTCCCACTTTAAAGGTAAAACAACAACAACCAAAAAGACACATGATATTTGTACCACAAACATTGTTTTATAGAAAGTCCAACATAAACAGCAGAACTTCAATCTTGAAGGAACAGAAATGACACCACAGCAAACAGCAAAGGACTCAAGAAATTCTAGAGATGCATCATGAGCAACACAAACCTTGCTCATAGTACTCGTCTGGGAGTTCAGAGAATCCTAAATTTGGATCAATTTCCTGAAAAACAATGAAAAGGTCTTGTTAAATGAATATTTCCATAGCCTTTCAAGCATACCTCTCTATATGATGATCACATACCCGGCTCACTATCATCAAATCAGGTCAGTATGGTGGTGGTGGTGGTGGTTGGGGGGTGGGGTGGGGTGTCTAAACTTCATTAAAAACTGCAAGGCAAAGAGTTGGGATTCTTCCTCAGGCCAGCCTGAGCCTTTTAACTCCTCAAACACCAAATTTTAACCCCCCCCCCCCCCCCCCCCCAAAGTAAACTTGAACCAGGGTCATCCACACTAGAGCCCACCATGATCAATGGGGATTATAATCTGGTTTTGGCCCCAACTAAACTACCCTACTAACCTACAATCCTACCCTTAACTTTAACTCTTGATCCTAACCCTAGCCCCATATACTAAGTTATTATTGATATTTCATTACTCTTGGGGCCAAAACCGGAGATTATTGATTAATGACATTATATCTACAAGACAAGAAAGCTATAATTAGACCAAATGTAGGCCTTTACAAAATACCAGTTTGTACAAGACAAGACAAAGGAACAGCTTTCACTCTATTTCCGGACCTAAGAATTCTGATACAAACTTATACAAAATAACATTCTAAAGAAGAGACAGAAATTTTTTTATTTTATCCTCTCATTTCCATTGATAAAAAAAAAGAATAAAAATAAAACAACCTACCATGGCAAACAAGTTGTTGAAACCCTGCACCAGGGTCGGAACCTTTGAGAACTTTTGACTGAATGCATCTGAGATATTGTGAGCCGGATCAGTGGAGATGATGAGTACACTTTCTCTCACTTTGGCAAGCTGCACCGCCAAACAACAACTGGATGGAATAAAAAAAATAAATTATAATACAATAATCATAATATTTAATCAATCGTTCTGAAAAGTGGCAGTCAACAAATCTGACTCATAAACTGAACTGAGTATTACTCACTCGAATTCTCCAAATCTGGTAGAACGTTGGAAAGTGGAAATCAGAGATAGACCAAAGAAAGGTCCGAGGCCTACTGCCTACTGACAGCCTACTTATTTTATTGAAAAAAGTTGATTAAAGGTAGAGAAAAGATGTAGATTTTCAGTTTTAACGGATTCTCAAGCCAAGGAAATACAAGGGCTGTCCCACGGAAAAATCTTTGTCCTATTATAATAAAAATGTAACACATCATACCTCAACATGTGCTTTATTTCTCAATGTAAGCACCATCTCGCTGGATGCATTTTTCCCATCGCTGGATCAGGAAGAAAATACTCTCCCTGAAGAATTTTTCATTAATTGATTTCAACCAATCCTTCACGGCTTCCACAAGGTCTTCGTCGTCGGTGAATCGCTGTCCAGAAATATGGTGTTTCATTATGGTCCAAAAAGGTGATAATCTGAGGGTGCCAAGTCAGGATTGTGAGGGGTGTGTGGTAGAACTTCCCAGCCGAGCCCTTGGATTCAGTCTTTCGTAGCGTTTGCGGTGTGTGGCGTTGCATTGTCATGCTGCAAAAATGACCCCACAGGACAACCGGCCTGGTCTTTTTCAGCGCACAACCTCTCTCAACTTCAAGAGTCTGGCAGTATTTGTTAGCATTAACAGTCTGTCCTGGTTCCAGAATGTCAAGAAGCATAACAACACCCTTTAGCATCCCACAAAACCGAGGTCATAAGTTTCTTCACTGATGGCTGAACTTTAAACTTTTTCTGGGGAGGTGAAGACGTGTGCTTCCAAACCATTGAATCCCTCTTCGTGTCAGGGGTCATGTGGTGTATTCAAGTCTCATCTCCTGTAATAATGCTTCTCAGGAATGCTTCATCGTATTGTTGGAGGTCTCCAGATGCTTTCATGACTCCAGTGACAGCTTGGCGACAACGATTCAACAAAGTCTGAGACACTTCAAGACGTTGCGTCTTGTTGTCAGCTGTCTCCTCTTTGGGGACCCATCGAGCAGAGACCTTTTGATAGTGCAGCTCATCAAACACTATCCTACATGGACAGTCGACTTTGAAACTTTATTTCAGAGTGTATTTCTATAGATTTGAGACCATTTGCAGTCAGAAACCGAATGACAGACCTCACTTCTACACTTGACCAATTTTCCAAGGGCGTAGCCATCTTTGGAGAACTGATCTGATGTGTTCATTTTATTTGTGTGATGCTCATGGTGCTCAATCGGGAAATTTCTAAATGACTGTATTACAAGTGAGTGTTTACAGAATGTGAAAATATTGAATAGTTTTCAAATTACAGCCAAATTCCAGTTTCCGTGGGACAGCCCTCGTAACTCACTTTAGTGGCCATTTTTTCGCTAGATTTACCTATGAAACCAGGCGACCCCCACCTCTTTCAATCGCCAATATCTTGACTTGTATCCCCATATTTTTTTCCTCACAAGGAAAGCAAATGGACAGGCTTAAAGATGATACCACAATAGCTCCATATAATATATATATGCCCCAAAGTTGACGAGCGCCCGATTCCACTGTGTCAAGACACAATTACTTAACAGGCTAGCCGTACTTAATGACAGCTAGACTGCTGGGCTAGCCGTACTTATTATGACGGCTAGGCTAGATCGACAAACAGCAAAAAATAGACTTACTGAAAATAATGGTAATTAATAAATTTTTAGTTTGCAATACATTTAAGTATTTAAAAAAAAACCAAAATATGGGACGTTCTTTGATGAGTTTTGAGACAATATTCGTCATAACTCACTCATTTTTCGGAGTATTGTAAATGAAACTTGGGAACCCAGTACATTTTCTAGTGCAGAATCTGGTCCTGCTTTCAGATTTTTCATGATAGCTATCCCACTTTTTGAGTTATGAAGACATTTATAGGTAAAAATGTTGCGGTTTTCTGTGTGTTTTGAGACAATATTTGTCATAGCTCGCCCTTTTCTTAGGAATGTAAATGAAACTTGGCAGTCTAGTACAGTTTTTAATGCAGAATCTAGTCATGATGCTGTCAGACTTTTAATATCTACCATACTTTTCGAGTTGTAAAGACATTTACAGGTAAAAAAGTGGCGTTCTATACAGATTTACAAAGATTACCAGTCATATATCTTCTCCCAAGGTCATATTTGAATGAAACTTGGCAACATAAAAGATTCCTCCTACCTTGCCAAGCAATGGTCTGGATCAATCTGTCACAAAGAGAACTGGATTTATTAGTCTAATAAATCCAGTTCTCTACTAGTAAAAGTATATATGAGCACTTTGTAATAGAAAATAAGATCGTCTCTGTGTGTATATATTCATTGTTGGACATTGTCCTATTGTGTGGTAGATTAAGATGCGTTTAGATTATAATATAATTTACAAGTCATGGAAATATTTTGCATATGTGTAGGTTACAACTCATACTATAAAAATGTAACAGATATTTAGACCCCCCCCCCCCTCTCTCTCTCTCTCTCTCACACACACACATGCACGCGCACGATAACAATGTATAAACGGGACTATCTTCCCAGACTGGACTAAATAAGTAGCATTCTCTTTAATAACAATCTTACTGCCTCACTTTTCCAAACAGAGCAAACAGGACAAGTCCATGTGTGTGCTTTCTCAAGAGGGGGCAATAGGCTTTCATACGCAAACACAATGCCGTACCACTTCTAAAGATGCTTGCTTTTCTGTTTCTATTCTTCTCAAATGCATGCTATTATTAATTAAGAAAATAAAAATGACTACATCTATTGTATTGTGACTAAAATGCAACACATGCAAGTTATCAAGGCCCCCGTTTAGTTTTCAAGTATCCTTCCCCCCTGTCCAGTTCACATAAGCGAGGCCTTGTTTGTACCGCACGAGGCGACCATTGATGGCTGATGACGTCACTCAAGTGGAATTTTCCCAGCCGCAGGTTGTTCACCCAGCACGCGCAAATGGCAATGCCGCTTTTCGCTTAGTTACTCCCACATTTTTAAAGATTACGCAAAAACCGCTAAACATGAAATTTTAAGGGAATAAAGAAAAAAAGTGTACAATTTATCAGTCAGTTCGACAAATCACAGCTCCGAAAAATCTTCGAAGCGCACCACATCAACCACTTTCGCAAACGTTTTTGACTGCTTCTTGGATGGGTACACACTTGTCAATCTTTGCATACTACGAGATTGACCTCTTTTCTGATTGGCTGCCAAGTTTCATTCATATCCATTCACGAGAAGCAGCATGAGAGCGAGTTGAAGACAACAACCATTGCGTTAGTTCATCCCACGAAACACCTCCGCGGCGGGGCCCAAAAATCGGCAGAACAAAACGTGCTCGGTGGGCATTGCTGTTGCTACTGGGATTTCTTAGATCTAGTACTTGGACATGATAGAAGATCACTTAGATCTAGATCGTTGATGCTTAGAACAATACTTAAGATTAACAGAAAGCTGATGCTTGAAATTGAAACACGGTAAACGCAAAGACAATAAACCGCACGAAAATTGCCGTAAAGACACGGGAGGATTAGATCTAGAATCTTGATCTAGATCTACCCCCCCCCCCCACCCCTCCTGCATTCTTCATCACTAATACTTAAAAAAAAAATATACAAAGAAACAAATAATTTAAGGGACAAACTGTTGGTCAGGCGGGAGGAGGACAAGAGAAAAAAACCAAACCTGTCCAGGACCGGGATCGAACCGCTCATAAAATCATGGCCGGCACTATTTCTCTGAACGTTCGGGAAAAAAAAAGCTGGGCACTATTTCCCCAAACGTTCGGGAAAAAAAAGCTGGGCACTATTTCTCCAAACACTCTGAAATCACATCCTTTCCCGCAAATTTCGGATATAGATCTATAATTTTATATTATAGGCCTACCAAAGATTGTTCGTATACAATATGGTTCAATCGGTCCAAAAAATGTCCGCAGTAAATATTTATATTATGCTACAGTTCCAAACAGTTTTTCGCTACAGATATGACGTGTTGCCTATGAAGGGTGCTGCTCTTAAACTTAATGTGTTGTGTTCACTCATGTGCTGTCTAGATCTAGATCTACGGAGGGTTACTGACAACGACACATAAGAACTAGCATCTGCGTTTGTCGCAGTCACGACCAATCAATCGTGGCTTTTCTGTCATTTTTTGGTCCCTGAATCGGGGAATAAAAGTTAAATTTAAAAAAAAAAGAAACCGAACCTCTTTACTTTTGAAAGAAAGTTCACTTAGCTTCACTTCGTCTCTTTCTCACCACGTTGATTTGTTGAATATGTTACAGAGTTACACATACGATTTGTATTGTTCCTCTTTTATTTTACCCTCTTTGTGGTGTTGTATTTCGTTGGTGTGTAAATTTTTTTTCTTGTTATTGTTCTGATGTGTTGTTTTTCTATTATTTTTTTTTTGTTGGGGAAAAAAAGGGGGGGGGATGTTGTATAGTGTAACGTCATTTAATTTGATGTTCCTTCCTTCATTAGATTCAATATAAATATTTAATGTATAATATATATAGATTTAAATGTGTTATGTTGGAGCATTCCACCAAAACCGATTACATCATGTACTGACACTGGCATGCCCCTTGTGTGTGATTCCATAATTTACATCCTGTACTTTAAAAAAAAATAATGCACATTTAGGGTTAAAACAGCCAATCTTCTTCGGACAGGTGGACACACGCCCTTTATTTGTTAATTTTTGAGGTTGTTTATGAGCTGTTCTAATTTTGATTTCATTCTGTTGTGAAACCTTTCTTTTTCACGTTTTTACACTCATTTAAAAATCTCTAGACTAACTCTTGAAAATTGAAATAAATAGATCTAGACCCAAAAATTTGCTCCTTCCCAGACCTCGAAGAATGGCAGAGAATGAAAGTTGGTGTCGAACTCCGCAAATATAAAAAAAATCACGAGACTGGAAGCCGGAAACCGTTCAGAGATATAATGATCGGCACTATTTCTCAGAACGTTCAGAGAAATAGTCACTTCGGGATCGAAGCGCTCATAAAATCATTGCATGACTTCAAACGCAGAGATGCGCTGCCTATTCGGCTATCAGAACTTCCGACAGCGAGGGGTAGATTAAGCGGAGCTTTTTCAGTAGTTCCCATCCCACAATTGTTATTCGAGTAGAGCGGGGTTCTTGCCCCCCTGACCTTTGTGGGAGGTTTTAGGGGGGGCATGCTTGAATTTTACCACAATTTAATGTTTTGCAGTTGTTAGGTTTGATATCTTAGCTCGCCACGCATCAAACGTATAGATCTAGATCTAGATGTAGGTCATTTTCAAATAAGAGGGGTGGAAACTACAGAAAAAGCACCGATTAAGCTTGATATAGGCTAGACACTTCCATCTCTGGTGCCATGCGGTTGGCAATGGCCACCTCTATTCTCATCCCGGGCAAGTCTTTTGGCTATCGAAGTGTCTAGCCGTACTTAGTTCTAGGTTTGGCCCTATCGACTCAAGCCTGTTAATAAAAGTACACAGGTCTCATTAGATCTAGATCTAGTAATTATTCAGGCTCAAATACATGCAAGTCAGTAAGGCACCTTTTGGTTTTGTCTGAAATACAAATACTTTAGGCATTGCAAACTAAAAATTTCATTTACAATTCAGCCATCAATATTAAGTACGGCTAGCCTGACAGTCTAGCCGTCCTTAAGTATGGCTAGCCTGGCCGTCTACACGTCCTTAAGTACGGCTAGACTGCCAGTTCTAGCCGTACTTATCTTAGGCCCTATTAACATTAGAAAACAGGAGGTTTAAAATACATGCACTGTCATTAAGGCACCTGGTTTCGTCTCAAAATACAAATACTTTAGGTACTGCACACTAAAATTTATTTTATATTTAAAAATTCAGTAGGCCTATTTTTTATAAATGGTCAGTCTAGAGCCATCATATTTAGAATAAAGTACGGCTAGACTTCCATTCTAGCCGTACTTAAGTACGGCTAGACTGCCAGTCTAGCCGTCATTAAGTACGGCTAGCCTCTTCCTTTGGCTATTCTCACCCGGTGAGCGTTCACCGTTATATATATAAATAGCCTAGCTAGGCCAACCAGTGTAGCGTTCACCCTGAAACACAGAATTCTACACTGTGATAACAAAATTGTAGAATTCTGTGCCATGAACAAACGTTCCATTACTACTGTTAACCTAAAAGCGTGCAATTTTGTTTGTGGGCAGTGGAGAGAGAGAGAAAGAGACAGAGAGGAGTAGCACGAGAACTTCCGGGCAAAACAAAATGGCGACCCGCGTCGGCTAGATCCGAAAAGTTAAATCTAGCCGTAACATCTTTGTAGACAACCAAATTAATGGCCACCTCTATTCTCACCCGGGGTGAGAATAGTGCAGGCGAGTCTTTTGGCTATTCTCACCCGGTGCGCGTTCACCGATATAGCCTAGATCTAGGCCAACAAATTTTGCGTTCACCCTAAACCACAGAATTCTACACTGTGATAACAGAAAAATTGTAGAATTCTGTGCCTTGAACAAACGTTCCCATTACAACTGTAGCCTACTAAAAGCGTACAATTTTGTCTGTGTGCAGTGGAGAGAGAGAGAGAGAAAGAGAGAGAGAGGAGTAGCGCGAGAACTTCCGGTCAAAACAAAATGGCGACCCGCGTAGTTCGGCTCGATTCGAAAAGTTAAACAGCCGTAGCATCTTTATAGACAACCAAATTAATTTACTTTTGTGATTTAACATCATTTTTTAACTTTGTTTTTGGTCAATTTGATCGTCCACATCGATAGACAGTATTCAGAAAGGGACAGAGAGAGGGGAGGAGTAGATCTTGCGAGAACTTCCGGGCAAAACAAAATGACGACCCGCGTAGTTCGCCTCGATTCGAACAGTGAAATAGCCATAGCATCTTTGAAGATGATCAAATTAGCTTACTTTTGTGCTATAACGTAATTTTTTCTTGGCTTTTATCAGATCAATTTGATCATCCACACCGATAGACAGTATTCCAAAATGAGGAAAAGCAGGTCTTGTTTCGCACCGGGTGAGAATAGCCTACGCTGGCAAGTCTCACCCGGGGTGAGAGGCAGATGTTTTTCTATTCTCACCCCGGATGAGAATAGCCACTTCCCAAATTAATTTACTTTTGTGTTTTTTAAAATAATTTTTTAAACTTTGTTTTGGTCAATTTAATCTTCCACACCGATAGACAGTATTCAGAAAGAGACAGAGAGAGAGAGAGGGGAGGAGTAGATCTTGTGAGAACTTCCGGGCAAAACAAAAACGCGACCCGCGTAGTTCGGCTCAATTCGAAAAGTGAAATAGCCGTAGTATCTTGTAGACGATCAAATTAGCTTACTTTTGTGCTATAACGTCATTTTTTCTGTGCTTTTATCAATTTGATCATCCACACCGATAGACAGTATTCCGAAATAAGGAAAAATAGGTATTGTTTTACACCGGGTGAGAATAGCCAACGCTGGCAAGTCTCACCCGGGGTGAGGGAGGTCGATGGTATTTTTATTCTCACCCCGGGTGAGGATAGAGCCACTTTCGTTGGCAATACTATACTAAGATGTAGTCACTTGATCGGAGGGATATCCTGGCCTGACGTCAAACAAGATGGGCGCCTTACCTAAAAATAGTTTGCGTCTTTCTACGTTTAGGTTTAATCGCATGTGGACTGTGTAGGCTACTTGATGAGTAGGGCCTCATCAAATCGCCAGAGGCGAGGAGGCTTTTCAAACACTGTTTAGGGACAACTAGATCTATAGATTAGATTATCTAGACTATATGTATTTGAATGCTGAGGGGAAGCATGCAAAACAAGTGCATTACAAGCAGCATGCCGTCCATGATTTAGACTTTAGAAACACGCGTGTTTCAGTGTTTGTCAACAATTCAACTGGGGCAAAAGGTGACATCCTGCATTGCCACCTCATGGCTACAGTCTGGACTTACAAGCTATTTAAAAAGATCAAAAGCCTATTACCTTGACGTTGTTTTCCCAACACCGCCCTTTCCACCAACAAATATCCATTTGAGGCTTGTCTGTTCAATAACATTTTTTATCGTTGGTTCGTATTCCAGTGTATCATCACCACCTGAGGACGCCATTTTGGAAACAATAAGGGAGGGAGGCCACTCTGTCATTCTCTGACAATAACACGTCCAGCAAGGGATATCACAATGAAAAAGAGCTTTGGTTTCTTCAGAGGTTTGGTTTCTTATTCCTCTTATGGTCTCCCCTGTTTCTCTCTCTCTCTCTCTCTCTCTCTCTCTCTCTCTCTCTCTCTCTCTCTCTCTCTCTTTCTTGATCGCTTACTCCCCAATCGCTCTCTCTTTCTCTCATTTCCGTTCCCCCCCCCTCTCTCTCTCTCTCTCTCTCTCTCTCGATCTCTCTCTCTCTCTCTCTCTCTCTCTCTCTCTCTACCCCTACCCTTTTTTCTCTCCTGTTCCCAAAGCCAAGTGCAAGATTTGTGGGTCACAAGAGCTGAATTTAAATGCACAGTCTTGAACTTACCTCTTCTCTTAAAGGACACGGGACCAGGCTTCCAGTACCGACAAAGAAACAAGTCTCCCTCCAGATAGATCTATATTAAAAACCAAAAAAACCAAAAAACATTTTTTTTAAAGCAGCACTTACCCTCAAAGCCCCCTCCCACCCCACCTCCTTCCATACACACATAATATTAATAATATATCCGCGTGAAGGAGGGGCACACTTTAAAAAAAAAAAAAATTAGCGGACACTCTAGACGGTCAGAGGACATATAGGGCTCACTCCTTATTTTGTGTCTTGTCTTGTGTGTAGTTGACTTGAATGGCCGACAAGTTGGGCGGCTGGTTAGCTCCTTGTGAGTCCCGCTCAGCTCCCGGGTCAGTCAGGAGTTGTCTTGTCAGAGCGAGGCAAAGCCACGCCTAACATTAGGTGCGGCTTTGGTGCGAGGTCATTGTTTACATGTAGGCCCGTGGCCGCTACACAGCCCCCCCCCCCCCCCCCACCCTCCACCAGCACCGACAAGACGGTTCCTTAGTTGAAACGGCGAGGCGGTCTCAACGGTCTTCCGGACCGTGAGACCTTGGCTCTGGACGGATGAGGCTCTGAGGCCTTTTAAGTTTTAGTAGAGGTTTTACGGCGCTCGCGACTGCATAAGGTCATATGCGCGCCAGAAGATTAGAGGTGTTACAAGAGAGTATAACAAACATAAAAAAGGAGGGGAGATAAGGACGATAGGTGTTTGATGGGAGAGAAGAAGCAAACCACACCAGAGCATCCGCCAACCACCCACTCTGATGCCTTTGAAGAAGGCCGACCATGCCTGGGGCAACCTGGATATGTTCAGAATCGTCGACATGAGCTGGTTTCAGCCCATCAATGGAGAAATGTTCATGACGTCCGCCAATATCCAACAAAAAGTGTTGTCAGACTTGTCCAAAACCATTACCTTGTATGGTCCAGTGTATGGACCTTGTAGTGGCTTTTGTCGATCGTCACGACGAACAAACACAAAGTCTGATGTTTTCAGCGAAGACGGGACATTTGAAAACTTTTGGCGATGTCGAGCCGTTGGTTTTGGAGCAAATTTCTGAACGCGTGCCCGGAGTGTAGCGAGAGCGTGTGTCGATGCCTTTGCTGCCTCTGGAAAAGGGAAAAATTCACCTGGCACAGTGAGGGGCTCTACATAGACGAGCTCTGCCACGGGAGCTTGAATGTCTTCCTAGGGAACTGTGCGGAGCCCCAAAAGTGCCCATGGCAGTTCATCCGCCCAATGTGGTCCACTGAGTCGTGTCTTCAGTACAGCTTTGAGGGTTCGATGAAAACGTTCTACAAGCCCATTTGACTGTGGATTGTATGATGCAATTTCAGTCCACAAGGCTGACGTGAACTGCGGGCCTCTATCAGACGTGACATCTTGAGTGACACCAAAACGTGCCATCCATCTCTTGATGAGGGTTTGGGCGCAGTCTGCTGTTATACGAGTGGTTTGGAGTGGGAAGGCTTCGAGCCAACGTGTTGCCCTGTCAATGATCGTGAAAAGGTGCGTGTAACCATTTGATGAGGGCAATGGTCCAACCAGATCTACATGGATGTGCGAAAATCTTTTTTTTTAAAACAGGAAATGTTCAAAGAGGCGCTTTGGAGTGGTTTTGTATTTTGGAGGTTTGACAGACGAGGCACATCCTGGGCTCTTTTGTCAGTATGTTTGCGTAGACCTCGCCAAACGAACTTTTAAGAGATGAGTTTGACCGTTGCTTTTCTTCCTGGGTGCGAGAGGTTGTGCATGGCATCAAACACTTGCCTCTGAAACTGTGGAGGCACTATGGGCCTTGGATTCCCAGTGGAGATATCGCAAAATAGTTCTGGGCCTCCTGGTTCGGTACGTACAGACGCCACACGTAAGCTCCTGGAGGTCGTCTGAAGTGCCTGTATGCTTTCATTGTCCTGGGCAGTAGCCATGGTCTTTGTAGTCAAAATTGAGTGTGACCTTAAGAATGGACCGAGACAAGACGTCTACAACAACGTTGGATTTACCTGAGATGTGCTGCACGTTGGTGGTAAATTCAGAAATGTATCCGAGCTGACGTTGTTGGCGTGCGGACTAAGAATCAGAAATTTTGGACCTAGCAGCCGTCAAGGGCTTGTGGTCGGTGAAAGCCGTAAAGCATCTGCCTTCTAGCATAAAACGAAAATGTCTGACAGTCAAGTAGAGGCCAAGTAGTTCGCGGTCGAAAGCAGAGTACTTCTTTTTGTTTGGACGAAGGCGTCGGCTGAAGAACGCCAAAGGTTGCCAGGATCCATTAGTGTACTGCTCTAACACAGATCCTACAGCTTGGTCAGAGGCGTCGGTAGTCAATGCAATTTCGGCATCGGCCTGGGGGTGAGACAGCATGGTAGCTGTTGCGAGTTCTCGCTTGCTTTGCTGGAAGGCTTTGGACATTTCTTGAGACCAAGAGAATGACGATTGCTTCCTTCCTGCTTTCAAAGCATCATACAGTGGGGTCATAATCTTTGCCGCGCTAGGGATGAAGCGATGGTAAAATTGATTATGCCCAAGTATTGTTGGAGGCTTGTGACCGTGTTGGGTTGCGGGAAGTCTTCTATGGTCCAGACCTTGTCAGGAAGAGGGGTTGATCCTGAGGCAGTGACACGGTGACCAAGGAAATCTCATGTACCCCAAAAAGACATTTCTCTAACCTCACCACCAGACCTGCATCTCTCGGTCTCTGACAGAGCGTTCGGAGATCGCCCAAGTGTTCTCTTTCAGATGAACTTGCGACCAGTATATCGTCCAAGTACACAAACGGGCAAGTGAGGTCTTGTGGGGTCGAATCTATAAGCCGCTGAAATGCTTGTGTCGCATTTTTCAATCCAAATGGCGCCCTAAGAAACTCGCAGAGACCAAAAGAGGTTATGACAGCCGTTTTTTGGGATTCCCCTGGGGCGATGGAGTTGTGAAGGTATCCCCGAACCAGGTCGATCTTTGAGAAAAGTTTTGCCTGCCAGGTGAGCTGAAGAATCCTGAATGTACGGGATTGGGTAACGATCAGGCGTTGTGCAGTCGTTGAGCCTGCAGTAATCACCACAAGGACGCCTACCTTCGTTGCTCTTTGGAACCATCTGAGTATCCGAGGCCCATGGGCTGCTGGACCTGCGGATGATACCCATCTCTTCCATTTTCGCAAATTCTGTTTTCGCAATGTGTAACTTGTCAGGCGGCGTGCTCTGGCGTGGGTATAATAATAATATGGTGCAATACTCCGTGTTTCACCTCTGAACCTCTGATGCAGAGAAGGTGCTTATGCAGTTGCGAGCCCGTAAAACCCCATACTAAACTAAACTAAACTAGAGAAGGTGTGGTGTAAGATTTGTGGAGGAAATTCCGAAAGGACTTTCAGGAATTTATTGCACTGAGGATCAACGAGGGCTCGCTGTGCACACGGAATGTTGCTTATTGTACAAGGATATGTCTAGGGTCTCTGCTTCAATCAACTGTTGGCCTCTGGTATCCACCAAAAAGTTGTATTGGCGAAGGAAATCCGAGTGTTTTACGTCCGCGACGACGAGTCTTACGGGTAAACACCTGCTGTGGAGTTTGATGGATATATTGCCCGGACCATGGGTTGGAATGTTGGTGCCGTTGGCTGCTACTAACGGTGGCCCTGAGTTACCTTGTCTTTTCTCTTGCTATGTTGCTGGAGTGACTGAAACCTGTGCCACAGTATCGAAGAAAACGTCGCCCTGAATTCCCGTCTGTGATAACAAGCTGAGAATTTTGTGGGCCAAAAGAAGCGCAACGGGCTACTGTTAACCCAGCTTGGCGTTTCCCTGGTTCTGTGAGTACATCTTTATGAAAGCGCAAGGCGGGTTACATTTCTTTGCCTTCTTGCTTGCCGAATTCGATGTGATACCGGCACAAGGGAGGGGCGTGGTACCGCGTTGGTTTTTCTTTGAGTTGTAACACTAGCGACGGGAGTTAAGAGACAAAAAGAGTTTGTCGGCTTCTTGTGCCAGAGCGCGACAGTCAAGACCTTCGTGTGCTGCAGGGGACGTCCTGGTCTGTCCTGGAAGTTGTTTCAAAAATAGATGGTTGAAAAGAAAACAAGGTTCGTGTGAGGAGAGTAGGGCCAGCGTGGAGTCCATTAGCTCGCTAGGTTTTGTGTCTCCCTAACCAGTGGAGTTGAACAGCGCAGTTGCTCTTTCCGTATTTGAAAGACCGTACGCGGACAGGAGAAAACGTTTTATAGACTGTTTGTTGTTGTTTGGGGGGGGGAGTTCGTAATGATTGAGAGCGCACTTGTGGCTGTGGTGTTGTCCAAGGCGGCAACGACAAGGAAATACTTTGGCACCTTGTGTCATCTTTGTTGATTCCTCGGATAGCGAACTGCGCTTCCGTTTGAGCGAACCAGGCCCCAGGGCCTGATGTCCAAAACAAAACGTCAGAAGTTTAATTGCAACAGCACTTACCTGAGAGCCGGCCATCGTCGTTGTTGCTGCACAAGTATAATCCAAAGAATTTCACAAAATTGACTGAGTCGCTGGTTCGAGCGGCTCGTCGGGCTCACCAATGAAGGAGGGGCACACTCCTTACCTTGTATCTTGTCTTATGTGTAGTTGTAAATTGAATGGCCGACGAGTTGAGCAGCTGGTTAGCTCCTTGTGAGTCCCGCTCAGCTCCCCGGTCAGTCATGAGTTGTCTTGTCGGTGCGAGGTCATTGTTTACCTGTAGACCCGTGGCTGCTACTCGCATATATACGCACACTAACCGTGTCATGGTCAATAAACAATGAATTTATTAATTTTTGAAAAATTGTAACGTAATTTTTTTTTTATAGATTTGGAGTTACTTTAAAATTAATTAATTAAAATACATCATGTATCTACTGTTGCATTAATTTGTTTGTGGCATTACAGATTAGAGCCCTATACTTGTATCCAATTCATTTTTTTCTGCTCTTTCGTACCAATTCCCAGTCCTCCTTTATTCTTTGTCTAATATATGTTTATAATGGGTAAAGAGCGAGACCAAACATTTTTAAAATGAATAAGAAAGAAGCACAGAACGTGTAGAATTCTGAGGAAAGAAGGCAATCCTACTGACAACTAGATTCTATATAATCTATACTTGACTTTGTGCGGCAACCATTTATGTATGGCATCTTTACTGCTATGGAGTGCAGGATTGGTTTGGGTTTAGTTTAAAATGTCTTAATTGATGCATTCTTGAAGCCCACCTACCTCCCCTTTTCATCTCCCCGCTGTCTGTCTGTCTGTCTGTCTGTCTGTCTGTCTGTCTGTCTGTCTGTCTGTCTGTCTGTCTGTCTGTCTGTCTGTCTGTCTGTCTGTCTGTCTGTCTGTCTGTTTTTTTCATCTCTTATTCTCTCTATATTATTATCTCTTTATCACATCTCTCTCTCTCTCTCTCTCTCTCTCTCTCTCTCTCTCTCTCTCTCTCTCTCTCTCTCTCTCTCTCTCGATCTCTCTCTTGATCCCTCCCTCTCTCTTTCTCTCTCTCTCTCTCTCTCTCTCTCTCTCTCTCTCTCTCCCCCTCTCTTTCTCTCTTTCTCTTGTATGTGAGTGTGTGTGTTGTGTGTGTGTGTGTGTGTGTGTGTGTGTGTGTGTGTGTGTGTGTGTGTGTGTGTGTGTGTGTGTGTGTTAGTATGTGAGGGCACGAGCTTGTAAGTGTGTTCGCCTTTGTGAATGAAAGGTTTCGACAGTGGGAGAGGGGAATAGGAGGGGAGGTTGGGGGAGGGGTGGGCGCCAGGCTGGAATACATTAGAGATCTTTTAAACATACATAAAGTCAAACAATATGACGACAATAATACCCACTTTCAGTGGTGCTCGCATCCTTTACATGGCAGCCTACAACATGTCGACTTCCTTATCAAACACGAACGTTAAATGCCGAGTTTGAAATTTAAATCTCACAAGCTGCAAAGGCCATACGCCTATCGCTTCCCTTTAGAAAGTGTTTCCAAGCTTTGAACAATAAAGCTGGGTGCTTACCTTATCGCTTCGCCTTGATCCTACAATAACTTTCCCTCTGACAATCAGTTCCAATGGATATCTTGGTATAGCATGTTGACAGCTCAACCCAGATTAGTAAACCAGTAATTAATATGCATTTAAAACTCTTCTTAGCAACAACGGCAGCAGTTGCTTGGAGAAAGTAAGATCAACTTTGTTGATTGGAAATAAGACTTACTACAGCAGTTGGGGACAAATTGGTGGGTACGGATTTGTTGTTTTGTGTGGGCGTGTGTGTGTGGTGTGTTCATTTTGTAGCTGGCTGCTTATTTAGATGCCAGCCTTAAAGTTCCGACGAAGAAAGTTATTGTGATTTAGTTTTGTTTTGGATACATTTATGTCGTGAATATCAACGTCAAAGGTAAGAATGATAGATCTATTATATAACTCGTTATATAGTTTTTGTCTGTCCACATTTAAAACGAACTAAAAATGAATCGCTTAGTTAAATCCTCTCCTTGCATACAGGTCTAGACCTTCTCAGTTCTACTGAAAGTTGGATGACCTACGGATTCTAAAAGCCTATTAATGACGGTCACTGCCAAAATAAGACACTGGTACGTTTTCTATGATGTTAGTCTACAATAGAGGGTTTAAAAATAATATATGGATTTACATCTCTCTCTCTCTCTCTCTCTCTCTCTCTCTCTCTCTCTCTC
>NW_004797282.1:2658814-2659961 GCF_000002075.1 Aplysia californica | reverse complement strand
CCCGAGTCATGTTTTTTTGTAAGTCTCAACAAGCACACGCTCCACAATGGACCTCTTAATTTTTAATATTATTTAGTCAAACCTGCTCAAACGACCTCCCGTATAACACAAACACCTGTACAAACGGTCAGTTCCCATATCCTCCTCTGTATAGTATTTTCCCCTTTATAACCCCACTGTGTAAGGCGCTTCTCAAAAACGGGAGACCGTCTTAGACGCTTTTGGCTGTATTTCAATGCGGGTACTTTTCTTAAACCCCCCATCGATACGATGGATGTCTTAATTTTCAATATTATGTTATTATATTTTAATGTAGGGGCTTTCTACGCCCCTGTTGGCACAAAGATAGACGTGTTAATTTCACACACACTCACACACACACACACACACACACACACACACACACACACACACACACACACACACACACACACACACACACAGAGTGTATAATTATAATGAATAATGATAATAAATAGCATTTATGTTGCGCTTTTCCATTTACTAGAAAATGAGCAGTGTGCATTACATTAATTTTTTTAAAAATATCTCATCTTAAAAATTAATGGACATGTATGTACGCAAAAAACAGTATTATGCATCGTATGTATTCAAATTTCTGTGAGAAAAATAGTCACTCAGTGAGCCTGGCAATGCGTTGACTAAAAAAATCATGTAGAATGCAAAAAGAACTCACGAACGGTCACAATGAAACTGAAACATGAATAACTAGAAACATTCAATTAAAAAATGCATTCTCTATAAATAGAAAAAGAGGTGCCTTTTCACGCCCCCATCGACACAAAGATGGACGTCCTGAGCTCCAAGTACCGACAACACAAAGAAGAAGTTCTGCACGCCCTGGACGTGAGCAAACAGCTCCTGACTCTACTCACCAGGGAAGGTCTCATAGACATCGCGGACTGTGTCAAGTACCAGGTAAGGGAGCTATTCATTGTGAATCACCGTGGGGAAATCGAGCTCTCGTCAAAGTGATGAATAAAGAAATTGGTTTTTTCCCGACTGTTGGGCATATTTTGCAGGTTTAAACATTTAGTTTTGGTGGGTTTTTTAAGTTTTGTTTTCGGATATTGTCGTCAGGCCTAGACCTGTCTTAATAATTTAACCAAATATTTTGTCCACTTTC
>NW_004797282.1:2656062-2658692 GCF_000002075.1 Aplysia californica | reverse complement strand
CCCCCCCCCCAAACGAGTCACACACATACACACAAACACATTGTTTCACCCCACTTCTTTTTTTTCTGAAACGACAGAAGGATTAACACGTGCGCTTTCTTTTCTTTTCCTGACTTCTTCTTCTTCACTGTTTATCACCAGGGCATATCAGACAAAAAGAAACGGACCCAGGCGTTGATGAAAACTTTGACAGAACGACGAACTGACCGCGCCTATGTCATACTGATCCAGTGTCTGAGGGAGGCTGGCCAGTCCAAGGCCGCTGACCTTTTGACGGACATCGGGGAGGAGACACAGATCATATCGCAGTGTGAGAAAACCGACAGTGGAGTCCGCTTCGACCGAAATAATATGTGGGAACGTCTGCTTTTATTCCGTTTAGCCGGTTTTTCGGTTATGATAAGTTGCTGAAAATTTAAGTTTAAGCAAAAAAAACAACCAAAAACAACCAAACAAACAAACAAACAAACAAACAAATCAGGGATATTACATATGTATTTTCATTCGGTTAACCACTTTTGGGGGATTAACCTTGTTCGGTTTAAGCAGACACTATACTCATTTGTCATGACACGATTAAATCAGGCACTTGTCAATGTTTCACGAATATAAAGTTATTGGTATAGTCTTAAAGCTTGTTCATTTGTTGTTGGTTTTAATGATAAAAATATCCACCTGTCTAAAATAGAAGTCACATGCCAGAACAATTTTGTCAGTATCTTCTATTTCATTACATGTATCATGACGTTGTGTAATCAGGCGCTCGTCAATTTTTGGGCATGTGGAATTATTAGCATAATCTTACAGTTTGTTCATTTGTCTATCTTCTGAGAAAAAAAAAACTACCCATATTTTAAACAGAAGTCGAGATATTTACGACTGGAACAAGGAGAGGTAGCCTCGTTTCAGTGGTTAAATTAGCGAGAAAATGGGCGCCAAAGTTTGGTGGCTTCCATAGCTGGAGAGCCCTTGGAAACTGAAGACTTGCCTTTTTTGTGCCTTTAAACAACGTATTTCAGTAAAATCCACATAGAAATGTATTTTAAAATAAACAAAAAAGATTCGATAAAAATTGCCATGCCGGCGGAAAAATGTTGGTTTCTTTGATTTCATTATTTTGACGAGGGCCTGATTTCACCACGACGCCACACATTTCTGTCTTGTCCCCCCAGTGCAGCAACAGCTGGACAGCCAGGTGGCGTCTTTGGACGAGTTCCTGGACGTGGAGGAAAAGCGCGCGGAGATCCCCACCACCAGCCAGACCGCCCCCTGTGGTCACGTGACCAGACCTGGGAAATCCCAGGCCGCCACTAACGACAAAGAGGTCAGGAGTTTTGCTATATCAAGTTGAGATTGTTTTGTTTCAGTAGAGGTTTTACGGCGCTCGCAACCGCGTAAGGTCATATGAGCGCCACAAGTATAGATTAAAATTTGACTCATATAACGACAGTGTTCTTTTCGTTGCTAGTGTAATTGTTGCTGCTGCTGCTATTGCTGCTGTTATTGCTTCTACTGCTGCCGGCTATTGCCTGCTGCTGCTGTTGCTACCGCTACTGCTATTGTTGCTGCTGGTGTAGCCAATGCTGCTGTCACTCGTATCGTTGTTGTTGTGGTTGTTGTTGTTGTTTTTGTTGTTGTTGTTGTTGTTTTGTTATTGTTGTTGAAGTTGATGTTGTTCTTGTTGTTGTTGATGATGATGATGATGATGATGATGATGATGATGATGATGATGATGATGATGATCCATTTTAAACAAAATACTGTCCCATTATAGCATACCGTCACATACACTGTTTCTGATACTCACTTGGTTACTTGGTTTCTTGGTTGGAGTACAGGTATCATAGCTGATCCTCCTTCCTCTCCAGGATCCACGAAAGGGTTGGTTTACTGATCGTGCCAGTCAGCTGGTTGGATATTCTTCTGGGCTTTTCCACGCAGGTTGTTGTCTCTCCCCGACCCTCTTGGGACACCAGATTCCCTCAAACTTGTTTTTTAGAGGGCGTGTATCTATTATTAATTTAATAGTATTTATTCACCACGCAAAGTGTTCTTCCTAACCTTCCCCGCGGTTTTATGCCCCCCCCAAAAAATAAAATAAAAAATAAATAAATGAAATTATGCAAACTGAGCACAAAAATGTGTCTTATGCAATTCTGTAACTTTGAACAAAGAATGATACATGAAAAAAGTCAGAAATTATGAAAAAAAAGATCAAATTTTGCTAAATTATGCTGGGACCAAAAAAACCCGTGGACAGCCTAACTCTTGGATGTCTTCCCAACATTCCGTGACCAGGTGTGGCAAGGTGCCCAGGACAGCATGCGGCGAGCAGTGGACGGACTGACCAGATGTCGAGCGGTCATCTCCAAACTGCACGACGACTGCTGCACCGTGGCCGACACCAACGCTGAGCTCGTGGGGCAAGCCAGGGACTGTTATGCCAAGGTAGGGGGTTCGTCTGGTCTTGTTTTGTTTTCTGTTTGTTTGTAAGTGCTTTACGGCGGTAGCAATTGCATAAAAATATGATAAAAATAACGAGCTACGGAGAGAGGGGTGAGACAGGGAGGAGGGAAGAGTTAGCTAATGAGTGAGACACACAGAGAGAGAGAGAGAGAGAGAGAGAGAGA
>NW_004797282.1:2651897-2655750 GCF_000002075.1 Aplysia californica | reverse complement strand
GAGAGAGAGAGAGAGAGAGAGATTCCACAATAGAAAACACACTAGGTGTGACGCTCTATGACTCTAACACGTGTATCATCATGCATTACCTCTTCTGTCTTCTAGCTGAGTAAAATGATTCGCCCAAATCGCAAGTCAGCAGACAATGCCCAGAAAGGCTCGAGATCGACGCAAGAGATGTTCCACCTGCTCGTGTCAGACGTGCACCAACTTCTTGTCCGGAAGAGCGAGGCTGCCGAGCGCGAGAATGAGGGACGTACTTCCGTCATGCGCACTCTACGTCAACTACGTGATTGGATCACAGACAGGTCCACGATCCTGAACACCCTCCACTCCTCGCTATCGCCAACTGGCAACCCTCGCTTTGTCCTGACCCACCAATCCTTGACAACACCTAAAGCCGGACAGTTCGTGAAAAGTTACAAAAGTCCTTTTGGTCCTGGTCATACCTCTCGTGACCAGAGCAACCTGTCAACCGTCCTGAACCCCCCACCTGCTGTCACAGACTCAGCTGCTGCTCCGGCTTTCGCCGCCGTGGTCGTGTCTGCATCACGTGACAGCGACCCACTCACCGGTGCGGCTGCAGCATCCCCTGACGGAGATTTCACCAGCGGATCTTTCGGACACGACGACCGTCTCCACCGACCGTTCGCCACCAGCACGCCCCATCCACCTGCCGACCGCCCACACCACGCTGCACTCCCCAGCGTAGACCCGTCGGAGGAGATTCATGTCCAGGCCATCAGCTCTGTACTTGACGGTGTCCAGTTACTGGAGAGACAGCTCCGTGAGTACGTTCATCTGGAGATTCTACTCACGGACAAGTTTCGATATGAGATGAGAATGAAACAACTTCATAGAAAATCACTGGGTTTCACGTTGAAAGGTATCAACGAAGCTCAGAACACCATGAAGAAGTTGTCTAGTGGAAGCTGTGGCTCTGTCAGCGGCGCGGAGAATCTAGGTCAACTCCAAACTCAGCTGGACCGGATCTGTCAGGAATACGATGAGTGTAGTAAGTACATGGACAAAGTGGCAACGTCTATGACTCAGATCGATGACGTAGAGGCTTTTCTGAAGAGCCTGCACGAAAGAGAAAAGGCGTATCACAAGTACAGTGAGAAAGAGAAGAGGTCAGACAAGGACAATAGAAAGGACAACAAATCTAAGTCCCAAGCCATCATGAAGTTTAACAAAGAATCGCGCAAAAAAGATCCATACGAAGCTCTGGTAGAACTTCTGAAGAGATCAAACCATCACACAAACGACAAACAAATCAGAAAGAGTCATTCCTTTGGAAAAAGCAGTACATTTTCAAAGACAGTTCGCCTCCCTCTCATCAGTTCTCCCGGCGGTGAGATGCTGCCAGTCACAGACCAGCCATCTGAAGATCTCATGACCAAAATGAAGCTGCTCGTGGCTAACTACGAAGTTGTCCGGCTGAGAACGATGACGCTGGAGGACAGATTAAGAAGAGAACTCTCCAGGACAGAGAGGAAGGCCGAGTCTCTCATCAAAGCTAGAGACGACGAGATTTTCCGTCTGCAGACTCTTCTAAGAGAGACGGAGGCCGAGAAAGAAAAGTATCGAAAACTGTACGAAAATACGAAAATTGGAGCGACCAGAAAGTATTAAAGCAACTCAAAATACAAGTTGAAATTATTCTTAGTGGGCTTAATACGTTGGTCGATTATAACATACGTGTATTATCAATATAATTTGGTCTCAGTATACCTCTTGTGTGACCTTATCTGTCCATCTGATCCTCAGTATCTTCCTTACGCTCTTGTTCAAGAAAGCATGGAGCCTGCAAATCTGAGATGCATTCCATGTCTCACACCAATACAACAAGACTGGCTTCACATTTGAGTTGAAAATCCTCAGCTTTGTTCGAAGTGAGATATCCCTGGTCCTCCAAATCCTATTCAAAGATATAAAAGCAGCATGTGCCTGTCCGATGCGGGACTTCATTTTAGAACCTGCCCCCCCCCCTGTCAATTATACTCCCGAGATAGCAGAAGGATTCGACGTCTTCTAGTGCATTATCTTCTATTGTTACCTGCACAGTGTACCCCTATAGTGCTGAACAGGTCAGCAGCATCAGGCCATACTAGCTGTGCCCCGAAGACCATAAAGTTAACCTTCGGTGGCCGAGTGGTTAATGAGCTGAGGGAGGCTCTCAATAATGCAATATAATGTTAAGTAAGCCTACATCATATATCGGTGACATGGAATATCGATTGATGATCACTACGATGGACCCTTATGCAAGACACAACACTCAAGCTAAAAAAACAACAACATAACTTACAAAAAAACAAAAACAAAAACACAAAAAAAAACTGGATGTTCTGGCTAGCGACATTAGCAACAGCGAGTTGATAATGATCTGTACTGTATGGTGTTGTGTATTATGTGACGCTGATACATTGTTGTGGGCTACATACATAAAGATGTTTATGTATTTAATTTTAATTTATATACATGTATGCCATTGTAAACCAAATTTTTACCTCGGGGACCAATAAAAAATGGAGTGTTATTTTTTTTTATCACGAAGGACTATCATTTTATTTTGAATACCATGTTGTCGACCAGCTGTGTTGAGGCATTAAGCCCAAAATTTTGATTAAAAAACCCAATAAATTGCAATTTCCAAATCTGTGGTAGGCCTATCGGTTGCATGTACTCAAGTATAGGCCTTTAGTTTTGACGCTGTTAACGGAATTAACTTAACCTCTCTCTCTCTCTCTCTCTCTCTCTCTCTCTCTCTCTCTCTCTCTCTCTCTCTCTCTCTCTCTCTCTTACTCCTGAAAAAAACTTGCTCTCTGGGCTTAACCAAAGACGTCATTGGAGCTCAGTACATTTGAACAGCTTGCCGGCGATAATGTGCACAGTGAACGAAGGTCAGACAAATTGGGAGAGGCAGACAAGATCAGATAGGCCTAAGCTTGTGCATGGTTGGACACCAGCTACGACAAACGGCAGCGTGATGAGGCGGACAGAGACACTTGGGATACAATAATATAAAACAGACCACACCACCGTGTGTTTCTGTTAACTCTGCAAACTATTAATGCCATAATTCAAATTCCTTCTTCGAAAGGAAAGAAACGCATGTGTTGTTTTAAATTGTCATGAAGACGTTTTCCTCCTCTCTTTATTGGAATTTTATTTTTTGGGTTTTTGTCGTGACTTGTTTATACTTTTGGTGCTTTTTTGGGAAGAGGTTGGGGGGGCAGTTTTTGTTTTGGCCCCCATCGACACAATATGATATATTATAGATAAGGTCAGTTTCAGCAACCTTGCCTCCACATCCAACCTTTGTTGAATGAGATACGACATCCTCGCATATGTCATCATCGTCATTGCCTTTCTCACCCTGGGTCAGGATATAGGCCACGAACAAACACTCTCCACCTTTCCCTTACTTGGAACTTCATTCTTTTTGTTCCTGTTCTGGTTCCGTGCTTTTTAAGATGAAGCTTGAGTTTTGCTAACAGCAGATGATGATCCGATCCAACGTCTGCCCCTCTTTGTACTTTGACATCTTCCACTGAACGCCTGAACCTACGAGAGATACAAAAATGATCGATCTGGTTCTCTGTCACTCCATCCGGTGGTACCCAAGTAGCCTTGTGGATCCTCTTATGGGAAAAAACGGAGCCTCCGATGACAAGACTGTTGAAAGCACAAGATTTGCAAATCGCTCACCGTTCTCATTCATTTGTCCCAGGCAATGTTGTTCCATGATTCCCTCAAAACCTACGTGGTCCTGACCAATCTTGGCATTAGCATCTCCCATTATGATGTTGACATCTTTCCTTGGCAGTTTGTCGATTATCCCCTGGAG
>NW_004797282.1:2650132-2651795 GCF_000002075.1 Aplysia californica | reverse complement strand
TTGTCGATTATCCCCTGGAGCCGGCTGTAAAAAGCATCCTTGTCATCATCCGAAGCATCGTTTGTTGGGGCGTAGATCTGTACTATGTTCATGTTGATGCTCGTACTTCTGGTAGTGAAAGAAGCCATGATGATCCTCTCCCTCTAAGTGACTTCTGTGCATACTTATTCAAAATAATTCCAACTCCCTCCGCATGGTGCTTGTCTTCCCTCCCAGAATATAATGTTTGTTCCCCGAGCTGAGCTGCTTCTGTCCAGACTGTATCCTGTCAGTTTTGCTGACTCATAGTATGTGCAGCCTGTATCTTTTCATCTCTTGTGTCACTTGAGAACTCTTTCCTGCTTCATACATGGTGTATGACGCAATCCGGAGAGACTTGTTCGGCAGAGAAGGTTTCGGGTTAAAAGAGTCCTTTCGGCTTTGTCCGCTGTCCTTCATTGTTCCTACTGATGCAGAAGCTCCCCCGTCTCCCAAGATGGAAAAATTATGAGGCATGTTTGTTCGTGTTTCTATATCTTTCCTTTTTTTCTGGGTCGGGTAGTTGGCCCTCCGCAAATTGTCACTTTTCGGGTGGCCAGACCTATGAACCTTTAGTCGCCTCTTACGACACGCAGTATCACGGCAGGTGTATTCTTTACTCCCCCATAGTAAAACGATGCCCCCCCTCCCCCACCGGCAGGGGTGACTCGCATAATAACTAGGCTAATAATTGGTGGAGATACTCAATAAAATACGGTCGAACCCGCTCTAACGGCAACTTGAATTAGACGATCACCCGTACACACGGCTACTCCATCCCCCCTCCCATTTTACGTTTTTCTACATAATAATGACACTGTGTAAAACGTCCACTTCCTAAGATAAACATATTCGCCTCGACAATGAGTGGCAGTCTTCTTAGACAGTTTCCACTGTAAAAACTTCCCCACTCCCCTCACCGGAAATGAAGTCACGTATTCTGCCTGCAACGGCACAGAACTTAACAACAACACCATATATACATATACACCGATGTTCATCATTGGTTCTTCTTACCAAATCTAAGCCCCCCCTGCAGCGTCACTGACTGAAGTGTCTTCTGATTTATCAATGTCATGCTCATACTGTGCCGGAACAACATAGGGGGAACTACTGCTTTTCTTTCCTCATCCCCTACTATCGTCCTTTTTCCTCTACTTCTTTTGTATGTTTGTAGCTCTCTTGCGAGCTGCTATTTCCAGGATGCATTGATAGCCGAAACAGAAGCTGTGGTGTTGAGGCTATAGAGGTGAGCAGAGTAAGCCTGATTCCCCCGTTTGGGCTTATCTGTTGACATCCACCCCTAGGCGCTCATATGACCTTATGCAGTTGCAAGCGCCGTAAACCCTTACTACTAAAAAACAAACACACACACACAAAAGATAAAAATAAAACCCCAACTAAATCTAATGCCGTGGTAACCTCGTTCCGATCTTTCGGTTCGGAACCTTGCTTTAGGCCTGGCAGGACCTAGATCTACCCAATCAACTTTGGCTTGGCTCAAAGACTCCACGCCACTGGACGATAGGCAGGCGACCTGTTAGCTTTAAAAAACAAAGAAGCGACCAGAGAGAGATCAAGAGAGAGATCAAGAGAAAGAGAGAGAGAGATAGAGAGAGAGAGATAGAGAGAGAGAGAGAGAGAG
>NW_004797282.1:2642148-2649354 GCF_000002075.1 Aplysia californica | reverse complement strand
CACCCCTTCATCTGCGGATTCTTTCTGCAGCCTACTCCACTTAGAACTGTACTGTCTTTCAGCCACACCCCTAATCTTATGGTAGGACTTAATTTCCTCCGATAAGGATGAACAATCTCGTAGGTCCCGTGTTCAAGTTGCAGACGTTGAAGATCTCTTGGTGGTCCTAGAATCGATAGGCTAGGGCGAGGCTTTAGTTCCGGTATCCTCGGGCTAGGGCTTCGGCCGCCATCTAGGCAAAATTAAAAGTTCCTATCAAACTTAATTAAACGTTTCACGGGTCCCGCGCGCTCATGACCTTATAATAATTATTATAAAATTAAGCAGTTGCGAGCGCCGTAAAACATTTACCAAACCGCCCGCCTACCCCTCTCCCCGGAATTAAAACCAAGGAAAACAGAAAGCCGAAAGCAAAACCATCCCCCCCCCCAGACAAAAACACCCCTCCCAAAAAACAACAACAAAAACCCAGCACACCTTACGTGCGACCAGATCGAGATCGCGGCTATGAATTCTACTTCCAATAAAATAACAATTCAGGCACCATTCAAACTACATGTACAAAACACCAGAAAATCTGTCAGAGCACTAAAAGCTATAATTGATGTTACTCACGAAAACAAAACTAGCTACCTTCACGAATCGAATACCCCCCCCCCCCCCCCCGCTAAAATAAAAGAACTGCAGGCCTAAGAATACCCAGACGACATCCCACGCAGGCCTAGACCTATACTTATACACGCATCATGTACGAACAATGAATGACATTATATCCCTTGACAATAGTTATAGTTGATTTTAAATTGTAGCAGCAGTCGTGATAATATAATACTACTAATAATGATAATAAAAAAATCCTTTTTATAAAAATGTATTGATAATAATAATGACAACGATAGTAATTCAAGTTAATTCAAGTTAACACCCTTTCAAAATGTTTCAAATAATGTTAATTTCTTTTTGCCCTGGGAAAACTCTGGCTATACTCTCGCATGAAACATGTCGCACAAATAAATATTGTTCAAAGGCCGGAACTCGATTCCTGGCACGTGGCGCCAAATTTACGAGTCAGCTGGCCAACTCAACGTGGTTGAAGAAGAGCAAGTGGTTTTTGTTGACATTTGGTAGTCGGCAGCAGTGGAGAAAGTAAACAATTCAGAATAGACTGTTCACCGTCTGTGTGATCAAGGTTCATTGCCAAATCGAAGTGACCGTTGATCAGCACAATGCCTATTCCGTTTCAGAATTATTTCACGGCACCAGATGTGGAGTGGGTTGGAGTGGGAGAGCTCCACCAAGGCCAAGGAAGACGACAGCTCACAAAACATTACAGGTGAGTGAAGAAGCGTTCAGGCTCAGAGGAATGTGGATTTGTATGACTCGCGGCCTGAGATTCTACTATGGTATTATGTAGCATACAAGAGGCTATAGGGAAGACGGTTTGTATTTGTACCCACTCTTTTTCTGGCATAGATCTAGATTTCTCCCTACACGTAGACTCTACAGGATATGAAATAGATCTAGATATCTAATCTAGATTTAGATTTCTCCCTAGAAAGTGGCTAATTCTCACCCGCCCGGAAGTTCTCGCAAGATCAACTCCTCCCCTCTTCTCTCTCTCTCTGTCTCTTTCTGAATACTGTCTATCGGTGTGGACGATCAAATTGATCAAAACAAAGTTAAAAAATGATGTTAAAACACAAAAGTAAATTAATTTGGTTGTCTACAAAGATGCTACGGCTATTTAACTTTTCGAATCGAGCCGAACTATGGGGGTCGCCATTTTGTTTTGCCCAGAAATTCTCGCGCTACTCCTCTCTCTCTTTCTCTCTCTCTCTCTCCACTGCCCACAGACAAAATTGTACGCTTTTAGTAGGCTACAGTTGTAATGGAACGTTTGTTCACGGCACAGAATTCTACAATTTTTCTGTTATCACAGTGTAGAATTCTGTGGTTTAGGTTGAACGTAAAATTTGGTGAACGCGCACCAGGTGAGAATAGCCACAAGACTCGCCTGCACTATTCTCACTCCGGGTGAGAATAGAGGTGGCCTTCTCCCTACACGTAGATCTAGACTCAACAGGATATGAAATTGAATATCATAGCTTGGCACTCCTGTACTCCTAGATCTATGCCTGTACAATTGCATTTAGAGAATATTCGTTTTGAACCTACTAACGATTCATACGTTCCTTTCACTTTCATTCTTCGAAGTGGCTAGTCAGTAGATCTAGCCTGCCAGTCTAGATCTAGAACTTACATTGACATTGACGATTTAGTTGTTTGAGGTTCTAAAAGTAGAGCCTGTTCATGTTCAACTAGATCTAGATCTAGAATCTATCTGGTAATGAATGACTGTGCTTTGCGTGCAGGCTAGACAAATCAGTGTTGGCTAGTGCATACCGGCCAACCCTACAGAAAAAATCGGTACATCACCGACTTTTTGGTCAAACTACCGATCCACCAATTTTGAGAGATAAACCACCGACTTTGTGATTCAGCAGGGTGACTGCCAGGCCCCGGGAATTACCCAGGAATTTGAGAAGGGAGTGTATACAGACCCGGTAACTGGGAACAAAGTCACAAAGTATACAGACCCGTAAGGGGAACTCTTGATTTCGGAAAGTTTCAGCGCCCTCTTGACTCAGGGTAGACCAAGGTTCTTCTAGATTTATGGCCTAGGTCTAGATTTAGATAGACAGACATAGAACATAGATCTAGTAGACTGATCTAGTCTAGTTTCGAGGCTAGCCTAGACTCTAGATCTATATCTAAAGGAAGAGGCTAGCCGTACTTAATGACGGCTAGACTGGCAGTCTAGCCGGCTAGACTCGCAGTCTAGCCGTACTTATTCTTAATATGATGGCTAGACTGACCATTTACCAAAAATAGGCCTACATTTTTAGTGTGCAGTACCTAAAGTATTTGTATTTGAGACGAAACCAGGTGCCTTAATGACAGTTGCATGTATTTTAAACCTCCTGTTTTCTAATGTTAATAGGGCCTAGATAAGTACGGCTAGACTAAGTACGGCTAGACTTCTTGTCTAGCCGTACTTAAGTACGGGTAGACAGCCAGGCTAGCCGTACTTAAGGACGGCTAGACTGTCAGGCTAGCCGTACTTAATAATGATGGCTGAATTGTAAATGAAATTTTTAGTTTGCAATGCCTAAAGTATTTGTATTTTAGACAAAACCAAAAGGTGCCTTACTGACTTGCATGTATTTGAACCTGAATAATTACTAGATCTACATCTAATTATGAGACCTGTGTACTTAACAGGCTTGGTTGAGTCGATAGGGCCAAACCTAGATCTAAGTACGGCTAGACTTCGATATCTAAATGAAGATTGCGGATGTCTTTTCGATGAACGATCATTTTTTCCTCCGTTTTGGAGTTGGAGGAATCACAATTTGAAGAAAAGAACAATGTCATAATTTCTCTCGAGATTTCATCCTCTCTATTTCTCTCTCCCTCTCCCCCTCTCTCTCTCTCTCTCTCTCTCTCTCTCTCTCTCTCTCTCTCTCTCTCTCTCTCTCTCTCTCTCTCTCTCTCTCTCTCTCTCTCTCTCTCTCTCTCTCTCTCTCTCTCTCTCTCTCTCTCACACACACACTCTCTCTCTCTCTCTCTCTCTCTCTCTCTCTCTCTCTCTCTCTCTCTCTCTCTCTCTCTCTCTCTCTCTCGTATTCCCGAGTTCCCTTACCCGGTCTGTATACTTCGAGACTTTGTTCCCGGTTACCGGGTCTGTATACACTTCGATTTGAGAAAGTTATCGAATATTTGAAAACTAAATTCGATAACGCACTTAAGTTTGTTTTGGCGGTCGCGATGATTGTGATATTCATTCGGCTTCCCCAAGAGTATGTTTCTTCACGCCGACAGGCGGCTATGGTGGCAAGCGGAAGTGTATGTGTGTGATACCGACATTTGATCGGGATAGATATAAATCTACTTTCACTTTCGTTACCACCTAGATATTTGCTGGTAGTAGTTTTTGATACGCAACATTAATTGTAACAACATGCAGGCTGTGCATGGCAAACGCTGTGTCCCCTTGAAAAAAATCAATATTTGTCCTGTGCTGTCACTTGTGAAAGAAAAATAAAATAAAAGAAAGTTATAGTTACTTTATACAAGCATCTTGTCGGGCTCGCCATTGTGACCGGTCAATGAACCTGCGCGTTCCATCACATTGTGAGCTCTGGCAATTGTAGGGGTCACCAAAGTTCATTCAAAATCTGAGCGCTGCGAAGTATAGGACTCCGGAATGGGGGGTTATTTTTTGGCCAGCACTATTTCTCCGAACGTTCGGGAAAATAAAGCTGGGCACTATTTCTCCAAACACTCTGAAATCACATCCTTTCCCGCAAATTTCGGATATATAGATCTATAATTATATTATCAAAGTGTATACAGACCCGGTGACCGGAAACAAAGTCACGAAGTATACAGACCCGGTAGGGGAACTCTTTTGATTTCGGGAAGTTTCAGCGTCCAGACCAGGTAGAAATCACATGTGTGTGTGTGTGTGTGTGAGAGAGAGACAGAGAGAGAAAGAGAGAGAGAGGTGCTAGCAAAATGTATATGACATGCCCCAGTTGGCAGGAGGGAACGAGAGAAAGATAGAGTGGGAAATAGGTGGGGACAAAGAAAGACAGGGACAAACAAAGAAAAAAAGAAGGCGAGCGATACACAGAGGAGAGAGCAGAGAGAGAGAGAGAAATAGAGAGGGTGACTGCTCGATTGAAATTATGACGTTGTTCTTTTCTTCAAATTGCGATTCCTCCAACTCCAAAACGGAGGAAAAATGATCGTTCACCGAAAAGACATCCGCAATCTTCATTTAGATATATAGATCTAGGCTAGCCGCGAAACTAGATCAAAGATTTATGTCTGTCTGCCTAGATCTAGATCTAGACCTAGGCCATAGATCTAGAAGAACCTAGGAGCCTAGGTCTACCCTGAGCCAAGAGGGCGTTGAAACTCTCCGAAATAACAAAAGAGTTCCCCTACCGGGTCTGTATACTTTGTGACTTTGTTCCCGGTTACCGGATCTGTATACACTCCCTTATATTATAGGCCTACCAAAGATTGTTTGTATACATTATGGTTCAATCGGTCCAATAAAATGTCCGCAGTAAATATTTATGTACAGAAATGCTACAGTTCCAAACAGTTTTTCGCTACAGATATATGTGTTGCCTCTGAAGGGTGCTGCTCTTAAACTTAATGAGTTGTGTTCACTCGTGTGCTGTCTAGATCTAGATCTACGGAGGGTTATTGATAACGACACATAGAAATAGCATCTGCGTTTGTCGCGGCCGCAACCAATCAATGGTGGCTCAAATTTTTGGCATTTATAGTATGAGTTGTAGCCTACACATGCGAAATATTCCAGGACTTGTAAACTATAATATTATCTAAACACATCTCAATCTACCACACAATAGGTCACTGTCCAACAATGGATATATACAGAGACGATCTTATTTTCTGTTACAAAGTGTGCATGCTTTTACTAGTAGAGAACTGGATTTATTAGACTAATAAATCCAGCTCTCTACTTAAATTTTTGTGACAAATTGATCCAGTGCATTGCTTAGTAAGGAGGAATCTTTTACATTGCCAAGTTTCATTCAAATATCATGACTTTGGGAGAAGATATGACTGTTAATCTTTGTAAATTTGTAAAGAACGCCACTTTTTTAAAAACCTGTAAATGTCTTTACAACTCAAAAAGTGGGATAGATATTAAAAATATGACAGCATGACTAGATTTTGCATTAAAAAACTGTACTAGACTGCCAAGTTTCATTTACATAGATCTACTCCAAGAAATAGTCGAGCTATGACAAATATCTCAAAACACACAGAAAACCGTCACATTTTTACCAATAAACGTCTCTGTAACTCAAAAAGTAGGATAGCTATGAGAAATCTGAAAGCAGGACTAGATTATGCACTAGCAAATGTACTGGGCTGCCAAGTTTCATTTAAATACTCTGAGAAATGAGTGAGTTATGACGAATATTGTCTCAAAACTCACCAAGGAACGTCCCATAATTTGGGGTTTTTTCATTATAAAAGTCTATAAAAAATTAATTGATTAAAAAATTCGTAACTTTTTTGTAAATTGATGGATTTCAAAAATTCAAAAAGTTCCATTCTCTGTGGAAGTACAGCTACAAAATGCACCTATTTGCAAACACTTTCTGACAAAAAAAGGTTTTTCGTGGTCATTGCTATATAAACGTATTGGGTTGAAGCAAGTGACAAGATGATGATAATAATGATATTATTTTATATGATGATTGAGGCGTCTGCCAGATTGCCCGTTTTATATTTTAATCACATTTGATTTTCTGGATTTAGGTTTTAACTTATTTCAAGGTTAAGTCTGACGGTGAGGGCTAGATATCCAGACTTCTAAGGTAACCTTAACCCGAGAAGGCCAAGTCTTAGGTCTACCTCAATCCAGCGAGTGGGGGAAAAGATATGCACTTGTGTGGAAGATTGATGATGATTGTATTCAATGTCCCTCTACTTTCTTGGTTAATCATTCAACATTTTTAATGCTTGACCTGGGTAATAAGGTATATGGGTTACCTTAAACCCCGCCCCTTCCCTACTCTAATCATTCTCTTTGTTCTTTTGTTTCTGTCTGTGGTTGGCTTTTTCTTAGCTTAAGTCTTAACAGCAAATGAATATTGTTTTGTGTCATAATGTGCTCAGGTCCTCTAATTTTAATGGGAGCAGTTTTCAATTCCCCAGATGTAGCAGGTCCTTTGTGAATAGTTTAAAAAAATGTCAAATGAAGTTTGTCCACTAGATGACTCTACAGAGATAGCACTCATAACATCTTAATGTATTTGTGAGGATGGGCATTCTCAGGATTTTGTGAACTTGTTAGCTCTTGCTTTTTCAGAATCTCTCTACCAATTCTTAGACATTTTTTAATCACTTGCAAATATCATAGTCATAGCTTTTCACATGTTCTATTTTGTCTGCCATGCTGTTTACAGGCAGTTTACTTTAGACGGCGAAACATACAGTATTGGAGACTGCATCCTGATCTCAAAAACAGAAATAATTTCAGCATCGGGGGATGAGGACGATTGCTATATTGCAATAATTGCAGATCTCTTTGAAAAAGGTATGTGTGAAATTTTGGTGTGGAATGTTATCATTTGGATTGGGAGGGGGGGG
>NW_004797282.1:2626432-2642048 GCF_000002075.1 Aplysia californica | reverse complement strand
GGGGGGGGGGGGGGGATGTTGGCCGTTTGTCTTGCTGGAATTCTGTTTGCAAAAAAAAAAGAAAAAGCAATTTGGTAAATTTGTTGATATTTTGTGATAGGGAGCTGTGGCGAAATGAAAGCAGTTTGGGTTTAAGAACAGAGATAGCATATGATAGATAGTTGTAGTTGTAGGAGGGATGGGACAAGTGCATTGATTTATTGGGGAGGTATTCTGTAACGAGCGACAACTATGAAACAGAGTTGAATAGAGGGTTTGGGTAGGGGTTGGGTCAGGGTTAGGTCTCCTCTATATTGTGTTCATCGAAGTGGTCGCTCGTTATGGAAGTCCTTCCGATTTATTATAGAATATTGCACAATTCCTCTGTTAGTGTTTGTGGGAAAGTCAGAGATTCTAATGTCATAAATCTATCTCTGATCCAATGAGCAGCTAGCTGGCAGCACATGTACTTTTGTTTGAATTCTAGTCAAAGTTATCACAGGAGATGGTACACTTTGTGAGTACTGTGATAGACTTTTAGCAAGTCGATTCACGTTCTTGTGAAATGTTCCAGAAAACTCTTTGTGACCGTTTTTGTGTGAATAATTCACAAAGAAATCGGTTTTAATATGCGTTCCCTTGTGTTTTGAATTATTTTAGTCCTTTGGCACAGAATTCTTCATTATTTAAAGTTCAGGCTTTTTTTCTTATTTTATTGTGACTTAAAATGAAATTCTTTGTAAATCATCTGACTTTGCTTTGGTTGAGAATTGTGTTTAAAGATTTCTTTGTCATATATTTTGTATGTTCTCTTCTTTTTCACAGAGCTTGTGTACAATCGGGCAGAGGTGCAAAAGTTTGCCGAGGTTCACTGGTACTGGCAGTTGGACGAACTTTCTGTGCAGATAAAGAAAATGTTGAAAGGAGAAAAACTGGCAGAGAAGGAAGTCATCCTAGACCTCAGCAACAAGTTTGAAAGAAATGTGGATTTAAGCACTATTCAAGGAAAATGCAAGGTGTGAATGTTTACAGATACATCTTTCAGAAATGATGATATATAAATATATGTCTCGACGTGGTGGAGTCAGGCGCTCGTCAAGTTTTGGGCATATTGAGTTATTGGTATCATCATAAAGCTTGTTCTTTTGTCTTGCTTTTGTTGAAAAAATGACACATCTATCTTGAATAGGAGTCGATATATTTGCAATTGAAGGAAATGGTGTTGTTTTGTTTCAGAAGTAAAATTAGCAAAAATATGGCCAACAAAGTTTGGTGACTACCGAGGCTTTAGAGCCCTTGGAAAATGCAAATTTACATCTTTTGTGCCTTTGATCAATGTTTTTCAGAAAAATCTACACATGAATGTGTTTTTAAATGGACATTAAAGGTGTTGAGCCAAAAAAATAAAAATTTATTTAAAAAATTGCCCAACATCCGTAAAAATGCAGATTTAGTCGATTTCATTATTTTGATGAGTGCCTGATTTCACCACAATGCCTCACACACGCCTTTCGTGTTAGGTGCAGTCAGCTCCAAGACTTCACACATTGTTAGTGTTTAAGTCTTCACAAGAGCTGTCAAACCTGCCCCTCTCTTTTTGATGTTACTCTCTAACTCACACCTCTAATCTTCAGCACTCATATGACCTCATTGTGTTGCAAGTGCTATTTACTACAGCGAAAAACAGTTTGTCTCTGTAATAAATCATGTTTCCGTGACATTTTGTCATTCTGTTGGTTCATATACTCTCAGTTGTCGTCATGTCTACTCTCGAGACACGGCATTAAATTGTTTTTCTCCAGTTTTTCTCATTTGTGGTTATCTACTTGCCCATGATAGAACTGTCCTTTTATCAAATTTTCATACTTTTTTTAACATGTGGGTACATAGATATGCTTGTAGTTTGAAACCTGCTATTTTATTTTGACATGGAAACTTTCTACACTGCAGCCTAGAGAATAGACTTATGACTTCTTGAGTTTATAATGTCATCCTCTAACAAAAATTATTAAGCTTCTCTGAGAAAACTTTTCTACTGCCTCATACATTTTTAGCTCACCATTTTTCAAGTACTAGTATTTGAATCTCAGAGAAGTTGGCGTTCATATTTAACCAATTTTCATGTTATTTACATATTATTTGAAGATAAACTTTGAGATGAATGTTTCTTTATTTTGCCTACTTAGAAAGATGGAAGGGCCGTTCAGTGTTGATTTCACAACATTTTTCTTTGATGATTTTCTGTTCTTGTGTGCTTTTTGGGAGTTTTTCTTTTTTTTCTTTTTTTTTTTTTTTGGTGTCACGATTTGTTTCTAAAGTGTGTCATTTTTCCTTGCTTCAGGTTCGTCATATCAAATGCAAGGAGCCGAATTTCAACTTTTCGGAGAAGGAAAATGAAGATGATGACAACAACAATGAACCTCGTAAAGTTTTTTTTACAAGAAAATTTTTCAATGGCAAGTCAATCGTACCGATTACTGGGGATGAAGTTCTAGATTCATCTTCTATCAAAACGTCAACTCCAAACAAATCTGCTAGTGAACTGAAGAGACTGGCTAAATCAGCAGGCACCCCGAAAGGGAACCATTATAGTCCCAATGGAAAAGTGGCTTCCAACAAGAATGAGCGCAAATCTTCAGAACACTCCACCCCAGACCTGACTCCAAATGGAAACAGCGGACGAAAGAAAAGCTCTGTTTACACAGTAAGTTAAGAACATGTGTTTCCAATTACAACCTGTGATGTTTCAGTTTATCTATAAAAATGTGTGATCCTCTTCTACTCTCTTAACCCATTTCCACCTGAGTTGCCTCCCTGAGCAGACACACCCACCTGGGCTGCCTCCAGCCACACCCACAAATCTAGGTACCCACACTAAAACTGGGCTGCCTCCAGCCACACCCACAAATCTAGGTACCCACACTAAAACAGCAGTAACTTTCCCTCCAAACAGCTACAGAATTAGCGGACAATAAGCGTGTGGAAGTGCAAGAATGCTAACTCTAAAGCGGTTTTTTAAAACTTGGAAAAAATGGACTGGAGAAAGTTTTAGAAGAGACAAAGAGGGATTCAGATTTTTTATAGTGAGGTGGCTGTCTGCTGTCTGGATACGAGTAATTTTGTGTGCTGTCAGCAATGAGTTAAGTGTCTCATGACTACTTTGCATATTTGCATGCCCACGTTTAAAAGTGAAGGCGGGATTTCCTTTTGGCCTTTGTAATTGTTTCTGTGAGAGTACCACCAGTGTTATTTTGATTGTTTATAACGCACATCAGGACAATTTGATTATTCGAGAAGGTGATTGTCAGTACATGAATGTAAAATTTCTAGCATGTTTACGAAGCCTTTCATAAATGTTTGTAGGTGGTTGGTCGGTGCTCTGGTGTGGTTTGCTCTTCTTTCCTATGAAACGTCTATCGTCCTTATCTCCCCTTCTTCTTTCCTATGAAACGTCTATCGTCCTTATCTCCCCTTCTTCTTTTTTATGTTTGTTACTCTCTTGTAACACCTTTAATCTTCTGGTGCTCATATGACCTTATGCAGTTGCGAGCACCGTAAAACTTCTAATAAAACTAAACTTTCATAAATATTTGTCCGTATGTTTAGTACATAATTAGGTTTGCACAGTAACACATTTTTGGTGCTTACATGGCCAAATCTGAGTCGATAGTGCCGTAAAACACCTAGTCAAACAACAAACAACAAAAAGCGATTTGAGGAAGCAGATTGCTTTGACCATGCATGTCAGGGCCATCGCGATCCAGGGTATAACATTTATAACCTAGCCACCCGGAAATATATATCTAGATATATTATGTTATTCACTGCTCTGATCTGCAAATTTGATTGAACAATTTTGTTTTGTCCTTGTGTTCTTGTGCAGTCCACAAGTTTTGAATGGATCAGTAGATTTCCTCTTTATGCTGATTTGACTTTCTCTAAATCTCTTGCAGGCTCTGATAACCCCAAAGAAGTTTGTCCAGCGTCTGTTCAAAATGAACAAAAGTAACAAAAGTGACAAAACTGACTTGTCCTCCTCCAAACTTATGTCTCTTGAGAAAGAAAGATTGAAAAAAGGTATGTCGAGTGATATTTTGTTTCTGTGTAATCTGTCATTCAAATGATGTGTGGGGGCTCTCGTGGCCTAGAGGTTAAGGTGTTGGCCTCTCATTCAAAGGTCCCGGGTTTGAATCCGTGTAGCGACCGAAAAATTTTCTCCTCTAGAATTCTCCTTTCACCTCCTTTCCTGCTCTCTAGCAATATTCTTTCGTCTGCTTTCGTCTCCTCTTTCTGCCCCCACCCCCTCACCTCCTTTGCTCCCTCCTCTGGGCTCCTGACTCTTTCTGCAGCCTTTCTACTGCTACTCCTTGACTCCTTACAGCTGTCTTTCTGCCACACCCCTGATCTTTTAGTAGGAAAGATCTACACCTAGCCTTCTCGGACAAGGACGAAAAATCTCGGAGGGCCCGTGTGCAAGTTGCGCACATTAAAGATCCCTTGGTGGTCTAAAATCGATAAGAGTAGGCTTCGGCCGCCATCCGGGCAAAATTCAAAATTTCCTACCAACTAAAAGTATTAGGTGTGTCCCGCACGCTCATATCACCTTATGCAGTTGCGAGCGCCGTAAAACATTTACCAAAAAAATATAAAAATAAGATGGTCACTTTTCTTCTCGACAATGAACAGCTGTCTAGAACAATTTCGACTGAAGTTGTAAAGGGCCCCTAACGTGGATTTGCTCTGCATAAATGCTGTGACAGTTGAAATTGTCTAAGACGGCCACCTATTTTTGGGCAGAAAAGTGGCAGTCTTAGACTGGTGGATGTTTTGGAAAGAGTTATATATATATATATTAAAGACAATGCAAAGCCCACCACTTCAGTGGCACAGATGGGTTGGTTTTAGTGTGTTAATGATAGAGCAACATTAAGTTAAAGTGTTTACCACATGACAAACATGTGAAGCGTGCTGACAAAATGAGCTGTTTCTCGGATTCAAGCCTTATTTAAATAGATACATCACGCTTATTATAGGTGAAGATTTTACAGTTTAGAAATATGAAATAAAGGGCAGGTTATACTTAAAGTATATGGCATCAATAGAAAGCCTACAAATTGGACCCTAGTGTTGATTTTTGGCCAATATCTCCATTTGTGGTTTGCGAGAAGTAACTCATTTTGTCAGCATGTCTGACATATATAGTTTTTGACAATCTTTGAAAGTCTGTTTGTCTTGTTTATATTTTTTTTTACTCAGCCCCCCACCCAGTTGGTGAAGAAGCACAATTTTGGGATTAATATTTTGTCTTTTCTTCTCAACAGCTGAAAGCTCTCCTCTTGACAAAATGGCAAGACTGAACCAGAAGGCTGTGGTCAGTATGATCATGAATGAAAGTGATGACGAGAACGATGAGAGTGTGGACACGGCTTCTGTCACCTCGAATGTAACTTCTCTTGACGAAGTTGATGGCGGAGATGTTTGTGCTAGTGTTGGGTGGAAACAGAAGGGTGCTGGGATGGCAAGGGCTGTCACCAAATGTGAGAGGAGGGGAAAACGAAGGAGGGAAGATGAGAGTGATTCTGATGACGAAGGTGATGATCACGGTAGCGATGATGAAAGTCAAAGGGGCAGAACTAACGGCAAAAGACAGAAAATGGACATAAGTGCTGATGAATATGAGGACAAAAGTCGAAAAGGTAAAGTAGGAATTGACTCCCGGAAAAAAGGCTTGGTGAGGAGCCAAACGGAGAGGGGAAAAAGAGCCCCAAAAGTGACCATTCGTAGATTTTCTGGTGAGAGGTACAGCGCCTCACTGTCACCCCCTGACAAACAGTCCAAGTCTCCGTCACGCAACAAGTCTGCTAACTCAAGCAAAGACACTCCAGGACTCTCCCTACCCTCTAGTCTTGTTCTAAAACTGAACGGTTCGTCCTCCAAAGTGAGCGTGAAGAACTCTCCAACTGTCTCGAGACTGACTGGTTCCCCGTACAGACGCAAGTCGATATTCGAAGCACCGGAAGGCGATGATCTTGTAAAGACACCACAAGCCAAACGTAAGGGTTCCGACAAAACGCCAGACAGTTTGGAGGGTGGCAGGAGGCGACTGTCTGTGAACTTGTTTAGGTTAGATTCCCCAGGTTTTGTGGAGAAAGTGCTCAACCAGACACCTTCGGGAAGAGGGAAAAGCCCGATGAAGAAGCAGCGGCACGAGTTGCCTTCAATCGGCGATGACGACTCTGAGCATGTTTTTGCTGACGACATCCCTGCTCGGTTCTCGGGTATTTTCATTGACTCCAGTCCCCGTAAATCTAGCGGCAGAACCCACAGAGTTCCCTTGAGGTTCAGAGATGACTTGGACGATGATAGGGAAAGCAGCGGTTCAAGAACCCCAGCCAAGAAAGAATCGACTCCGTCCAAAAAGATGGCCTCAAAGGATGGGGCGACGCCCACAAAAATGGCAACGCCCACCAGAATGGTAACACCCACTAAATCATTGACCCCTAAGAGGACTCTCTCGGACTACAGAACCCCACCTCGTGGGAATGTGGATACCCCTAAATTGTCTGCAAATCGTGGGACTCCGAGGAGGGCGGCTGCCACGAGGGTTAAGTCGTATGCTGATATGAGTCTTCCCAATGACGATGAGACGGGGTCCCCAGTGGCCAAAGGAAACAACTCTAAGTCGTCCAAAGTGAACAGAAACCAAAGGATTGTAAGGTGAGAAATACAAGAAAATGCTCAGTAGCGTACATCTGAACAACATAGTGTAACTAGAACATTGAGGAAATACTTTAACTTTAATTCCGTTCATGATTGATACAGTGAGTCTTTAAAATGTAATGAAAGGGGGATGGGCAGTGTTTTTTATAAAAAATACCAAACTGCGCTGCATGTCTATGAAGTTGCAAGAAACAATTTTGATGGTAAATTAAAGGTTCAGAACATCAGGGTTGTAACCGTTTCTGATTTTTGGGCCCTTCCTGTTGTGAAAAGGTTATTTTTAAAATCTACTTCTTGAAGATAAAAGATGAAAATGGATACACATGACATGAAGGCTGTAATTAATTGAATAACACTCAAGAGGGAACTTCTTACAGTTCATCTTAGACTTTTAAAAGCACGCATGGTTGTTGACAGGTACATAAACATTGTAAGAAAAAGACGTGCTCTAGTCTCCACACCTCAAAACATGTTTTTCGAATACAGTCGAACTTGCTCTGACGGCCACCTGTTCAAATGGCCACTTTCCATTTCCCCCCTTGCGTTTTTTCTATATAAGTTAACTGTATAAAACGGTCACCTGTCCAACGCGGCAGCGGCCACCATATTTTTAACACACAACCCCTATCACACTAAGCAATAACCCCTGTCTTAGACGGCCACCTCAGTGACTCCATTACGTTTTGTCGTAAATTGTGCATTGGCCCCCGGCATAATGGGCGAGCCGTCATAATTCAATCACCTGTCGTTGTTGTTAGGTAGTCCCTCCAACCGATCATGTTGCGTAGGCCCCTCCCACTGTTGACCAATAGCTACCAATTTTCCATGATCCCCTCCCAGAACTCATACACAAATCGTAAGTAAGATGAGTGGTCACTGTTTACACAGTCTGCAACAAAGAAACAAAGGACGTTATCATGAACTTGTGTCTGAAGCGTCGCTCGTTCTCCGAGTGGTGGCGACCCATGTGTTTGTTTTAACATGACACTCGGTCTTCCTTGTCTGATACATTTGTGAGGCAGCGTGGTGGAATCAGGCTCTCGTCAAAATAATGAAAGTGAAGAAACTTGCATTTTTCTTCAAGTTTGTGAATTTTTATCAAATGTTTGCTTTTTAGCTCAACACCTTTCATGCCCAGTAATTAAAGAACTCATTTGTGTGTTAATTTTTCTAAAAAACGTTGATTAAAGGCACAACAAATGTAAATTTGCAGTCACCACGGACTCTTAAGCTTAGTAAATAACTAATATTTGGCGGCCATTTTCTCACTAATTTTACCACTGAAAACAGGTGACCCCCACCTCATTCTTTTGCCAGTATCTCGACTTGTATTCAAGATAGATGGATATTTTTTTCATCCAAATAAAGACAAGCGAACAAGCTTTAAGATGATGCCAATAACTCTACATGCCCAAAAATTGACGAGAGCCTGACTCCACCACGCTGCCTCACATTTCGTTTTATCAGCCACAAAATGAAAATTACAAACAAAATACCAACAACAACAGCAAAAAGTACAATGCGGCTACTTTAGATTTGGACCTCAGATGGGAATGGTTTGTTTTCTTCATCTTGATCGGTCCTGCCTAAGACGGCAACCTGTCTTATACAGCCACTTTTCTCCTTGACAATGTGTGGCCGTCTTACACAGGTTCGACTGTATAGTTGAAATTGTCCAAGGTGGCCACCCATTGTCAAGTAAATAAGTGGTTGCCTTACGACCAACTTTTTGAACAGTGTCTTACTTAAAGAAAACGAACATGGGAAAATGGAAAGAGCTTGTTTCTTCAGGCGGTTGTCTTAGACAGGTGGCCATTTCATTAGAGCAGGTTCAAGTGTAGTTTAAACATGCCGCTTTCCATGAACAGAATCTGTCATGTTTTGTCAGTTTTACACTCATGTGATTTTTTCCTCTTTCTGGTTGGGTCTTTGCGTGCACGAAATAGCCCTCCCAAATTTCTTTTCTTAAAGTTTTGAACTCGTTCTTTTAGAGGTTTTCTTAGTGATCCAGCCTCATGCAGTTACAGTAGTTAATTCATGTACCTGTGCTTTTACAATAACTTTCAGACATTACAAACTGAGCTGATAGTGCCGTAAAACACCTACTCAGACGAACAAACAAAGGCAAGCACGAATGGATTCTTTTTTTTTTTCAGACTAGATGAAGAACTTGATGACAGCGACGCTGATGCTGACTACATTGAAGAGAAGAATGTCAGCGAAGAGAGTGATAGCGACGTGGAGGCTGGTCAAGATGAGGATTATGCTCAGAAAAAGAAAAAGAAAACGACTCAGAAACGAATTTCATCTGTGAAGAAGACTCCATCGCGCACACCTCAAAGACATACAGTATGTGGTTTTGTTCATGCTTATTTTTAGCGTGTTTTGCTTAATAATAATAGATAATAGATAGCGTTTGTATAGCGCAAATCCCCACTCAACAGTAAGCTCTATGCGCTTCACAATCTATACTATCCCCAGCAGACCTGAGGGCATTCTGAAACAGCCTCAACTTCCGTGGAAGCATACATTGTAAGCAGCCATTTATAGGTGTTAAAACACCAACATACTGACAAGATCTTTTGCTGTCTATCGCCGGCTACCCATTCCCACCTGGGTGAAGTGAGGAAAATTCGCGTAGAGTGCCTTTCCCAAGGACACAACGTCGGGCCCGCGGCTCGAACCCCGGAACCAGCAATCTCATGATTACGAGTCCGGTAGCCTAACCACTAGGCCACCGAAGCCACAATCTGCGTACACTCTCTCCACACCTCCCCCCTCTCTTTTATGCTGAAGCAGTCTTGTATAATGTAATATGGAGGACCCGTTTACTTCCTCTGTTTATTTTTGTTGAATTGTTCAGACTTTGTTAAATTTTGTTGTTCGTGTCAAATATGGATAGATCCTCTACAAGAATAAGTGTCGAGAGCTCTTTAGTTTTATTTACCCTCACTTAATTTCTACATTTTAATAATAACACTGCCGGACGGCCACTTTTATGCCTGTGCAATGGATGGCTGTCTTAGACAATTTGGACTTTAGTTATATTTTTGTTCCTTGTCATGTATTTTTCTTGGCCTACCACCTGAATGTATAAAACAAATTGCAATGTCTTCTGCTCCGTTTTGTGGGTTGTTGGAGGGCACCACTGGTAACACTACTTCTCGTCTTTCCCTCTGTTGTTTCTGTGTATTCTCCATTTCCCTGCACAAACTGAGCATTATTATTGTTCTTCTTTACTTGGTTTTAGAGAAAGTTTGACGTAATCTGCAACACAAACAGGTCATATAAGAGCCGAAGATTAACTGTTTCTAGAGACAAACCTACAAAAAAATGGAGGAGGGGAGATAAGGATAATAGATGTTTGATAAGAAAGACGAAGCAAACCTCACAATACTCACCAGTCACTCTCGTTCTTTTTTGCCTTTATAAACAATTTCATGCTTTTATTTTTCCCAGCCTTCTAGTCATCGCAGCCGTGCAAGCAGCAGAACCCCGCAGATCCCATCCAGAAGTGGGCCCAAAGCCACGCCTGGCAATGACCTTGAGGAAGCTCGGGCAAGGTATGAAAGTGACAGTATATATATATTTTTAAGGGCACATGGGTAAAATGGACTTAGTCACAAACTGGAAATCGTGAGGGTATCAATTTTAGAAATTGTAAACTCATTTCTGTTTGACTGGTGGTTTGTTATTGTTTGTTGAATTAGAAGTCAAGCAATAAATAATAATAATCAAGCAACAATCAAACAAAAATACAGTTATGACAAACTTTAAAAATTGATACCGTCACGATTTCCAGTTTATGACTATGCATGTTTTACCCCTGTGCTCTTTATTTGTTTGTGGCAACTGGTGAGTTCAGGCTATAGGGTAAGCGGTTGGAAGACACCACTGGTAGTTTCTTCTTCTTTTCTTTCCCTTTGTCGTTACTATCTGTCTGTCTTACTCTTTCCTTATCGAATGGCTGTTGTTGAATCGATGTGCGTTTCTGTACTCAAATAGGCTGTTACTATGTAGTCTCTTTCCTCTGTTTTTTAAAATGATTGTAGTACTTTCTTAGGGGGGGGAGGGGGGGTTGTTACTCTCTTGTAACGCCTCTTATCTTTGACGCTTATATAATCTTTTGTATTGCAACTTTTAGTAAAGCTATAAAAGTGGGTGGTTGGCGGGTGCTCTGGTGTGGTTTGCTCCTTCTTTTGTATCAAACATCTGTCGTCTTTATCTCCCCTCCTTCTTTTTTGTGTTTGTTACTATCTTGTAACACCTCTTATCTTCTGGCGCTCATATGACCTTATGCAGTTGCGAGTGCCGTAAAACTCTTACTAAAACAAAAAAAAATAAAAGCTGTAAAAAAGAAAGTAAGAACACTTGTACCAACTATATGAACTCCATCCCTTGATCATTTCTGCAGTACTAATTTCATGGTCCATCCTTCAAAAAAAAAAAAGGAAATATGACGGAGAGGGTACGGATTATCTATTCCTTAGAGCCTTGGCGTTGTCAAAAGCTATGATTTGGTTAGTCTGATTGATTAAATAATACTGTTCTGACTGTACAGGTTGCACGTGTCAGCAGTTCCGGACTCTTTACCGTGCCGTGAGAAGGAGTTCTCCGATATATTTGGTTTTGTGGAGAGCAAAATATTGGATGGCACTGGAGGGTGAGTAGTTTTGTATTATTTCTTTTCATTTTTAAAAATGTAGAACGAAAATTTATTTGAATGTGTTTTCTTTTTTAAGAAATGTGTCTTGTAATCGTTGGCTGCAATATTTCAAGTTTTCCAAGGTTTTACTTTCTATGCACGAATAATTTTCTTTTTTTGTAATTTGGATTTTGAGAAGTCATTTTAGTATAGATTAGGTCCCCAGAAGAGCAAGAATGGAGGCTAGTGCTTTTGATATGGTTTAGCTATATTGAAGGAAAAGAACATATGTGTTATTGTTATAATTTCATTACTTCTTTGCCACGACGACCTTATTTCTGTCTTCCATCTTCTATTACTTTACTCTCCTCCCCCTTTTGTCTCTGCCTGTCAGTCTTGCTTTTTCTTGGCTCTAAAGAATTATTGTGTCAGTGTGCTTCTTTTCACTTGAGCTCAAGTCACTGATGAGCTTGCATCAGACCCTGTGTGCTTTCTCTCGATAGTTTTGTAAAATGTGCTTAAAGAAACGACTAACCTTAATCCCCTCACGTCACTAGACGTGTATACATCTCTAGAGGTCCTGTGTTCATACGGGCATGAAACCCATATATTTACTTTCCTAGACCCTGTTCCTTCTCTCTCTCTCCCCCCCATCCCCCCTCCCCCCCAAATTGTGTAGATAGTGTTGTAAAACATGTAAAACTTTCTTTGACAAATAAACAATGTGGGGGTGGTTGGCGGGTGCACTGGTGTGGTTTGCTTCTTCTTTCCTCTCAAACATCTATCGTCATTATCTCCCCTCCTTTTTTGTATTTGTTACTCTCTTGTAAAACCCCTAATCTTCGGCACTTATATGACTTTATTGTGTTGCAAGTGCCGTAAAACACTTACTAAAACAAAATAAACAACCTCTCTCCCCTCATGTGACTAGATGTATGTACATCTCGGGAGTTCCTGGCACTGGAAAGACGGCCACAGTCAAGGAAGTGGTCAATATTTTACAGTCCGAGCGAGACGAGGGCAACCTGGCAGATTTCACATTCATCGAAGTGAACGGCATGAGACTGACCGAGCCGAGGCAGGCGTATGTGGAGATTCTCAAGGTGGGAGTTTTCGGGGCTGGGCTGTCCTGTTTGCTGTTTGTTTTATGGACTTGCTGAGGGATAATTTGTTGTATTTCATTTTGTTATTATTGTATTATGGACATTTTGTTATTATTGTATTATGGACATTTTGCAGTAAAAAAAAAAGGGAATGTGGGAACTATGTTCATTCATGATGGTGGTTGATGTGCTTTGGGTTTTTCCGGACTTCAGAGTTATTAACCAATTTTCCGGATGGATCTGGGACTCCAGATTTCTGAAATTGTCTGAAAAGTTCAGGATTTTTTTCATAGCCAAAAGGCACCTCTGGCCAATATAGTACAGTGCTTTAAAAGTTTTGTTCATGGCTTGAGATCTGGAAATCAGAAAAGATTATGTATTGACGTTCTTCGTCTTTTCAACTCAAACTTTCTCTGTCCTCTCTTGAAGTCAAAACTTTCTCTGTCATCTCTTCAACTCAAAACTTTCTCTGTCATCTCTTCAACTCAAAACTTTCTCTTCATCTCTTCAACTCAAAACTTTCTCTGTCATCTCTTCAACTCAAAACTTTCTCCAATTCCAGGCCTTGACGGGGCAGAAGGCAACTGCGGAACACGCCTCAAACTTGCTGAACAAAATGTTTACGAGTCCCGGTCCTCGCTCGGTGCCTGTGGTGCTTCTGGTGGATGAGGTATGTTGTGTGTGTGATTGTATGTCATGTGGGTGTGTATGTCGCGTAGCCATATATGTGTATGTTGTGTGGTCATGTCTCGTGTGGGTGTCTGTGTTGTGTGAAATGTCTCTGTGTGAGGTAAATGCCATAAATTATAAATTATAATTATATAATACTGTAAATGTTTTGCTCTCCCTCCAATACGATTTTGATCATTGAGTAGGGGGGGTTGTATCAACACTGCCTTTCAGAGCTGACTTGGACTGAGTAGGATACAACATGGCAACGAACAGAGATACTTGATTGAAAAAAACCCAAACTTTCCCACCTACGAATCACATCTTTAGTATGCTACAGTGGAGAGCCTAACTGCTAGGCAATAGAAGTTAGTGTCGATAGCATAGCCATTAATAGAAATCCTGAGACAGAAAATGCTGTCATGCTTTGTTTGGCATTAAAAAAATTTAGATCTTATTATCTGATCATTATCATATCTGTTTTGCATGCAAACATTGCTGTACTTTTATTTGAAAGTTGAATTTTGTTCATGTACATTGTTCCCTTGAAGTTCACTTAGTGTTTTAAAGATTGATAGAAGAAATGTTATTTCACTTGAAAGTCAACAGTTGACGGAGAATTATTGATTTAAAAATGGATTTCCTTGGGGTTTTTTGCCGTTCCAGCTGGACCTGTTGTGGACTAGGAAGCAGGATGTGATGTACAACATTTTTGATTGGCCGACGAAGGAAAAAGCCAAGCTGATCGTTCTCGCAGTGGCCAATACCATGGACCTGCCAGAGCGTATGATGATGAAGCGGGTCGCCAGCAGACTGGTGAGTTGTTCAAGGGGTCGCTTGTTTCTCTGCAGAATTCTACTCTTCTTTGTCCAATCTAATTGTCAGAAATTAAATTAGTGTATTGTGTGTGGGGATGTGTGTGTGGGAAAAATTTGGTTTTTGACATGTACACATGCTCAGCTATTTCTTTGTGACCATTGGGAAGATGGTGCAGAAAAGTTGATGGTTCTGTCGTGTTTGAAAGACTTTGTTTCTCCCTTCAAATCTGCTGTTTCATTGGCTGTTTAAGGTTAATGTGTTCACAAATGATTTTTTGTATTGTAAAGGGACTTTTTCGTTCAACTTTGTTCTGTATAGTATTTTGTAATTTATGTTCATGTAAAAGAATAAGTATTTATAACTTCTTCTCTCACCGCCAGGGTTTGACCCGGATGACATTCCAGCCTTACACGTTCCGGCAGCTAGAGGAGATTGTTGCCTCTCGTATGAAAGGACTGCGGGTGTTTGATGGTGACGCTATACAGCTGGCTGCCAGGAAGGTAGGGTGTCTGTGAAATGTTTTGTGTTAATGTATCCCTGAAGTTGTGTGTGAGTGAAAATGAGCAAAGTTTTGTAATTCTCATTTTTGAAACTTTTTTTAAAAACTGAGGGGGGGGAATTAATGTATTCTAGCAGACACAAAAATAGCCGTGGCACTGTTGTATTTTTGTGGATGTTTTTTTCTTCTCATCCATGAAGATTTCAGTGCGCGCTTTCCTGCCATGATTTGCGTGACAAATCAACAAAACTAACTCGTATGTGGCGAAACACTGGGTCAAAACAAGCTGGCAAAAGTTTTTTCCTCAAGCAATCTATTATTTTCAATAGAAACCTGGATAAGTGGTTCGGACTCGATTTTGTGGACTTCTATTTTGATACGACTATTGTCGTAGCTCGGTGGACAGAAGCGCGCGGCAGTAGTCGTAGCATGGGCGCAATGGGTTAAGCGATTGCAGTCAGTAATTTTTCTGGATTTTTTTGCATGTTTTATTTTTGACGTCATGTTTTGTGTTAAGAGGTTTTAAAGTGTTTCTTCGTGTGTTTCATCTGTACTTGTGTTTGTGATAATTGCCATCTTGTTAGTTAAAGGCAAGTGCTGGTAGTTTGTGTCTGTATTTAATTTCCATTACCCAAATGGATACAACTGGTAGGTCCCACTTCTCTCTTTCGTTTCTCTGCGCGCGCGTGTGTTTTTCTTTTTCCCTGTGCTAAGTGAGTGTTTTTGTTTTTCCCTGTGCTAAGTGAGTGTTTTTCTTTTTCCCTGTGCTAAGTGAGTGTTTTTGTGTGGATGTACTTCTTTTTGCTCAAAGTAAACTCTTTCGACGAGAATTGTGGTTTGTTTCGCATTGCCTTCTTTCTGCACTGAATTGAGCATGCAGTAAGCTCTGTTGTCCCGTTTTATGTGTTCCAGGTAGCAGCCGTTTCTGGAGATGCACGCCGCGCCCTTGACATTTGTCGCAGGTCGACAGAAATAGCCGAGTTGAGGAGCGAGGAGGAAAACATCGACAGCCCGATGGTCACAATGGGAGACATCAACAAAGCTGTAGAAGAAATGTTCTGCTCGCCCAAGATTGTCGCAATTAAGTGAGATCCAAATTGTGATTTATTTACATGTAGTTTTTTTTGGTTTGTTTTTGAGCACTGGTGTTGGGTGTTGCAGTTAGACACTTTGCTGACACAT